>NC_133339.1:40373523-40473523 GCF_030506205.2 Paramisgurnus dabryanus | reverse complement strand
TTCTCAGGGAACCAGGGTTACATACGTAACCTGAGACGTTGTGACTAAGTGTGCATGTTCTGTCACAAGACGCGAGAACCATGTACGTTATCGATAGCACTATTGTTTGTTTACACTTCAATTTTACTAAATAAACTCAAAATATTAAAAGTTTTCTCTCACAAATAAAATATTTTAGCTTCAGAAGACATCTAACCAAATAAATAATTCAGATTAATTTAATGATGGATGTTATATATACTCACCTAAAGGATTATACCTGTTCAATTTCTCATTAATGCAATTATCTAATCAACCAATCAATGGCAGTTGCTCGAGTGCATTTAGGGGTGTGGTCCTGGTCAAGACAATCTCCTGAACTCCAAACTGAATGTCAGAATGGGAAAGAAAGGTGATTTAAGCAAGTTTGAGCGTGGCATGGTTGTTGGTGCCAGACGGGCCGGTCTGAGTATTTCACAATCTGCTCAGTTTCTGGGATTTTCACACACAACCATTTCTAGGGTTTACAAAGAATGGCGTGAAAAGGGAAAAACATCCAGTATGCGGCAGTCCTGTGGGCGAAAATGCCTTGTTGATGCTAGAGGTCAGAGGAGAATGGGCCGACTTATTCATGCTGATAGAAGAGCAACTTTGACTGAAATAACCACTCGTTACAACCGAGGTATGCACTAAAGCATTTGTGAAGCCACAACACGCACAACCGGATGCCTACAACAGCAGAAGACCCCACTGTGCAGGCTGGTGGTGGTGGTGTAATGGTGAGGGGGATGTTTTCTTGGCACACTTTAGGCCCCTTAGTGCGAACTGGGCATCGTTTAAATGCCACGGCCTACCTGAGCATTGTTTCTGACCATGTCCGTCCATTTATGACAAACATGTACTCATCCTCTGATGGTTACTTCCATCAGGATAATGCACCATGTCACAAAGCTTGAATCATTTCAAAATTGGTTTCTTGAACATGACAATGAGTTCACTGAACTAAAATGGCCCACACAGTCACAAGATCTCAGCTCAATAGAGCATCTTTGGGATGTGGTGGAATGGGAGCTTCATGCCCTGGATGTGCATCCCACAAATCTCCAACAACTGCAAGATGCTATCCTATCAATATGGGCCAACATTTCTAAAGAATGCTTTCAGCACCTTGTTGAATCAATGCAACGTAGAATTAAGGCAGTTCTGGAGGCGAAACGGGGTCAAACACAGTATTAGTATGGTGTTCCTAATAATCCTTTAGGTGAGTGTATATACTGGAAGCTCCAATAACAAGCATAAGGTGACTGCCAAGGTACAAAAAGCTTTAAAAAGTAAGTTAGCTGGTTGGCTTAAAACTGAGCAAATTCAATGTAAAAATATTAGTTGACACAACAATTGTCTTTTTGAGTTAAGCAATATTTTTTAAAGATAAATTAACTCAATGTAACTAACTTTTTTTAGTTGAACCAACAATCTTTTTTTGCAGTGGATAAGATGAAAAAACCTTGGAAGAAATCAACGTCAACCATTCTTCTCTGTTTAGATCTATTCTGTCTATCCAGCGTATTGTCACATACAACATATTGTCAATGCTATTTGTCTTGCATTCATCTACAACACGGTCAACTCTAGCTACTTTTTATTTATAAGGCAACACTGATGTACACAGGAATGACAAACACTGATGAAAGAGCGAGAGGGAATCTCAGGACTTACTGTCCAGCTCGTATTGAGTAAGTGAGGATTCAGTCAGGTTCCTCACACTGTATGAAGCTGAGAACGGTTGGGTGGATGAAAGAAAGAAGAGGATGACAGCGAGGAAGACCAGAGGTTAAAAGAGAAAGAAAAAGAAGAGCTGGATTAGCACATTAGTTTAATGCAACAGGAAGAAAGGCTGGAGTGGCAGCTTTCCAGACTCTTGACTGGAAAAACGAGTGGCTGAGAAAACAATTAACACAGCTTTTATCCACAGTAGAGTTTTCATTACAGGCATATGAGACAAGCCACACAAACAGATGAGTTAGCAAACTGTACACTACCGTTCAAAAGTTTAAGAACCAATTCTATATTGATATTTTAAGTAAACAAAAGTCCGTTTAATGAAACCACGCCATGCATGCAACGCCTCCAAGCATTTATTTCAGTCATGTAAGATTAAAGTCTTATCTAATTGAATGGAGAAAGACATATATCTGTGCTAAAATCACAATTTAACAACATATTTCTGACCAACAATTCATTTCTTTTTTAGTTTCTTAAAGTGACACTCCACTTTTTTTGAAAATAAGCTAATTTTCCAGCTCCCCTAGAGTTAAACATTTGATTTTTACTGTTTTGGAATCCATTCAGCTGATCTCCTGGTCTGGCACTTTTAGCATAGCTTAGCATAATCCATTGAATCTGATTAGACCATTAGCATCGCGCTAAAAAATAACCAAAGAGTTTTGATATTTTTCCTATTTAAAACTTGACTCTTCTGTAGATACATTGTGTTCTAAAGAAGTTATTTTTAGCGTGATGCTAAGGGTCTAATCAGATTCAATGAATTATGCTAAGCTATGCTAAAAGTGCTACCGCCATACCCAGAGATCGGCTGAATGGATTCTAAAACACTAAAAATCAAATGTTTAACTCTAGGGGAGCTGGAAAATTAGCATATTTAAAAAAGTGGAGTGTCCCTTTAAGCTCAAATTGTGCAAAAAAAATAAATAATAATTTCTTAGTTGACATTACACTTAACACCAGTCAATATGGAAATCACTAAATACCAAGGTACAGAATATATTAAAGTACCACATACCATTTTCTAGGATATCATTTACCATGGTTCATTTTGTAATGGACTGGAATTTTATGGATAAGCAGATACTAATCTGAACACTCTTTACTGTAATAAACAGAGACTCACCCGTGAGCTCAGCCCAGTTGGCAGAAGGGCTGTTGACGGTCCGTACAGTGAAACTGCGCAGGCGGTCGTAACGCAGTTCTCTGTAGCGAACTCGAAAACCTAGCAAAATACCATTGATCTCCTCCTCGGGGGGCGGCTGGATGGGTTCGAACAGATTATGTCATTATCTTCAGTTTGTAAACACAGCGCTCGACAACAGATAAACACAAACGTCCCCTCTTGGAAGCGCATGATAAATCAGAGCTCACCTTCCAGCGGACCAGCACGGACGTGGTGGTGTGCGGCGTCACAGAGAGGATTGTGGGAGCTTTGTCGGGTGCTAAATAAAACACAGACAGACGGTTTGTTTAGTTTATGACTGCAAAGTTCCTGATAAGAGTGAAAAACCCTGAAAAACAAAAAGCTGACTAAAGCTGGGTGTATGTTTAAACTTGTTTGTGCGGTACTATTGTTGTTTTTCAGATCGCACGCGGGGCAGGATTATCGGATATGCATATGTGGCATTTAACTATGGCCCCAGACTCTTAGGGCCCCCAAGCAGTAAGACGTGTGCACATTTTAAACCATGAAATTAAAACGTTATGGCAGAGGCGAGACTTTACACGAATGTTGACAATGCTTTTCCTAGAAAAGAAAAGCTTGGAGTTTTGGAGTCAGATGGCCCTATCATTCACCCGGCGCAAGGCACGATGCAAGTGTTTTTTTGCTTTTTTAATTATCACTTTTATATCCTGCGCCACGTTGTTTGAATAGCAAATGCATTTGCGCCCCTTTTGTGCACCCATGAGCATGCTGGTCTGAAAATGGGGTGTGTGCAGGTACATTGTTGGCGCGATGCTATTTTAAGGCAACCGTAATAGAGTGCACCACTGACTAACTAAAACCTGTGGCCGGTTGCATAAACATAACCGTGACGTTAAGACTGCGTCTTAAGAATGATTCTGACTAACTAGCAATTAGTTAGAGCTAATCAGTCTTATTATTCGGATTTAAATTAGACCAATCTACCCTTCTATGTAACATACTTAAAACAGTTATGATCAGTCAATTTTTAAGACTTAAAAGTTTCATGCAACGGGCCAGTGGTCTTACTGTAAGTCAATGGCGCAATATTGGTTTCTTTTTTAAAGAGCGGATTAGTAATATGCACCTACAGACGGGACGACAATTTGCTTAAACTTGGCTTACACACACAGGGATACGAAGCAGCACACAAACATTTTTAAATATGAAAAATGAAAGGGTTAAAAGGTAAAAGATTATTATTGTGTCTCTTGGATATTATTATTGTGTCTAAGGACAGATTACAGGCATGCACACTTTAAAAATGTCTGGGTTATTTTTTACCAATAATAGGTAAAACATTGTACAGAACACATGCTGGGTTAAAAATGACCCAGTGTTGGGTTGTTGTTATGCAACCATGCGGTATAATAACCCAGCAGTTGGGTTAAAACAACCCAGGATTGGGTCAATTTTAACCCAGGGGTGTGTTCTGTCCAATATCTACCCATTATGTAAAAAAAATAACCCAGAATTTTTTAGTGCAGAGCTGCTTTACCTGTAGCCAGGTAAGTAAGCTGATTTTTGGCTTTTAAAAAGTGCAAATATTGCATTTATTTTGAAAAATGTTATTTTGAAATGTTTTTTAAATGGTATTGGATTTATTTTATATGATGACTTTGTACCTGTGGATATGGTGAGACGAGAACCATTTTTAAGTAATAGGCTACTTTTATCCAAACACTCACAGCGCTCTCCCAGGTGCTGAAACGTTTGTAAAATCTCCTGTTTGTTACAAATAAAGTATTTTTAGAGTGCAAGCTTTTCTTACATATTTGTAAATTATCTAAAATTACAGTAATCAAGTATCCATACTTTTTCGGTATTTAAAACCCGACAGATTTTACTTACTGAGTAACTTAATGACAAAAAAATACTTTTAAAGAGAACCAAAGCTATCATTCTAAAAAATAACCATTTCAATAAATTAAGAAAAAAATAATATGCAATGTTTTTTTTTTTACAATTTTAAACAATGATATTAAACCCATGATTTACTCACCCTCAAGCTGTCCGAGATGCATATGCCCATCGTTACCGCAAGTGAGTTATTTTCATTTATAAAGTTTTAAATATGGATGTTTCTACAACAAAAAGATTCGGATTACCCCCAGAAGGCCTTTGTTTATCATCGTGGAGCCGTTTGGATGCACATTTTTTGAACTTGAAGAAGTGGACCCCTTAACTTTACATTTGTTTAACTGAAACATCTAAGACATTTTCTAAAATAACTGAAAATGTGTTCGTCTGAAAAATGATGGACATATGCATCTCAGACAGCTTGGGGGTGAGTAAATCATGGCCGAACTATCCCTTTAAAGTAATGGTTTTCTTTCTTACAATTTTTTTACTTACAAATTCCGCCATGTTAATAGGGAACACTGCTTAAAACTTACTTAATATTTTTGTCTTGTTTTTCAGTTTAAATATCCAAGAATTCTTACATTTAGATACATTTATTTGATAAGAAATATTCAAGGGATAGTTCACCCAAAAAGGAAAATTCTGTCATTATTTTCTCACACTCATGTTGTTACAAACCTGTATAAATGTCTTTGTTATGATGAACATGAAAAAAGATATTTTAAAAATGTTTGTAAATAAATCGATCATGAGCCACATTAATTTCCATAGTACTAAAAAAATAATAAAATGAAAGTGAATGGGTTTGGTTACAGTTTGGTTACAAACATTCCTCAAGATATCTTCCTTTGTGTTCAACAAAACAAAGAAATTTATACAGGTTTGTAACAACATGAGGGTGAGTAAATGATGACAGAATTAGAATTTTTAGGTGAACTATCCCTTTAAAGGCCGGAATACTAGGATATCTTAGATACCTTATCACACTGTGCGACATGGATCTTTTAAACTCGGGTACGAGAAGCATGTAGACTGTAAGATGATGAAACGTAATCTTCAGCGGCTGCGTCACACGTTAGCGCAACGTCACCAGCATGCGCTCGTGGTAAACAAATACAAGTACGCAGGTCGTAGCAGCAAACACACTGTGCGGTGATCATGCCGAATTTATGACACTGTCAGAAAACTATCGTAGGCTATCTTTGGACGCAAGTCCTGGAAAACAGCTGTCTATCTACGGCAGCTCTCACTATACGGCATAGGACCACCAACGAAGAGCCACGATCACAGAAATCGCGACGATTGTTTCACGATGCCAATCTTTCGTCTGGGACAGCCAATAATTGTGCAGTGTATCCCGGGCTTAAGTCTTGTTTACCGAAATAAATAATGAAAAGCAAAAGGGTTAATACTTAAAGCGATTGTCATAATTTTCTCATCCTCTGGTTGTTCTCAACCTGTACAGTATAAATAATTTTTTTATCTGATGAACACAATATATATATATATTTTGATAAATGATCCTAAGCACACAACAAATTGTAACCACTTCCATAGTAGGAAAACAAATATTATGGAAGTATTGTGAAAAAATGATAAAGAAAATATTTCGATAAATGATAAGAAAAATAAACTTAAATTGAATTTTTTTTAAAAGTTGAAACTGGAATTAAGTTTATTTCCCCCCCACCCCATTGGCAGATATTTTTGGTTAATTGCACAATATGCCCATGTGTTTTGATGCATGTTTAAAAAGATATTTATGTTTTACATCATATAGATCTAAAAATCGCAATTATAAGATAGCTGGATTGTTGTAATAAAAGCCATATTAAAAGAAATTACGAACCTTAAAGGTGGGGAGCATGATCTCTGAAAGCCAATGTTGACATTTGAAATCACCTAAACAAACACGCCCCTACCCCAATAGAATCTGGACCTTCTGTAGATAGACCCGCCCCACACATACACAACCCAGGCAACGATGTCAGTTAGTAGACACGCCCCTTACTGCTGATTGGCTACAAGTGTGTTTTGGTACTCAGCCCGACTCTAAATTCTCGCATTCTCTATCATCTGTTACACAGACACCCAAACACTCACAAACAAAACTAGTGACAAGACATCTGTGAGCTTGTCACACCAACCAATTGTCACTAGAGATTTAGCTTCAGAATAAAAGAAATCTTCTACCTTAAAAATCCTTAAAATTGGTCTCTGAGTGCAAAACAATGGCAATAAATTGTACCGTATGCACCTGTAAGTGTTGTAACTGCTGGCAATGTTCTTATTCCAAGGCAAATGTCAAGCTTTAGGTAACCAAGTACAACCCCAGTGTTTTCCCCTCACAAGCCGTGTCCTATTTCGGTCCTATTATGATTCATCTCAGGTCTCGGTGAGGAACATGTTCTCCTACAGCATTAAATTGCTGTGCGGTTGCCCTTACCGTCCTGTAGAGTGGTGATTGCCTCGCTCTCCACACTGTACTCGCTGTCCCCGATATCATTAGTGGCCTTCACTCTGAACTGGTAGGAAGTAAAAGGTTTGAGCCTGCGAATAAGAACAAATCCCTTAAACCAGTATAAGCTGTTTTTTTATTTTTTAGCACGCAAAGTATCAAGTCGTAATACATGCTGTCCTCTGTAAGATGAGAAATTTCACACAGATTTCATTTAAGCTCACTTGTCCACCACGTAAGATGTTGCCTCATGGTTGACTGATGCCGAGTGAACGGTCCAGTTGCTTTCGGGCAGCTCCCTGTACTGGATGGTGTAGTATCGGATCGGCGACAGACCGTCACTGCCTGGTTCCCATGACAACAGCACACTGCGCGCCTGCACTTCTTCCTGAGGTACGACAGGACGACTTGTGGGCTGTGGGCGAGCTGAGAGGAAATCAAAAGAGCCGTGTTAATCAATTCTATTGAATAAACAACAGCGGCCAAATGAACAACACTGACTGTGTCAATAAAGCCGTACCTCGCTTCTCTGTAGTGACCACCAGGGCCTCGGCCGCCTCCCCCCAGCCTTTTCGGGTCTGTGCCGTGAGTCGAAACACATACACGCTCTCCGGTTTCAGTCCTGTGGCGGTATACTGTCGTACGCTGGGATTGAGCACATCGACAGTGGCAGAGGTAATGCTAGAGGAGTTTCTCCTGTAAGCAATCTGATACGCTGGATGAACAGAAAAACATAAACAATTTTGGATCATTGCGCTTCAAGATGTTATTACTATCGCTTATATGTTGGATTGTACCGCTTGTGCATCAGACATAAACGAAAATGACGAGCCTGTTATTTCCTCTATTGAGAATATCAAAGGGAGTTTTCTTTAAATGACTGGGAACCAGCCACCCCGCTTGTGTTAACTACAAACAAAAATATTTTACCAAGGATGATGCCATTGGGTTGGGCAGGAGGCTGCCAGATCAGTCTCACAGACGAAGTTCTTACTTCTGGGAAAAGGATCCCGACTGGAGGTCCAGGTACTTAACAAAAAATACCTCATGTTACTAACACAGCAAAAGGTGTTAGGTGGCTGTTATGCGCGCTTTAAACTCTCACCATCGTCGAGCGTGCGTTCAAAGATGGCAGGAGAACTCGGCATGCCGTCTCCTATGCGCGTGAAGGCCATAACTTGTATCTCATAAAGTACGTACTTTCCCAGACCGGTGAGCTGAACGCTGAAGGTGGTATTTCCCTCCACCGTCCAGAAACGCAGGACCGCATCTGCATCCTTGTCTTTGTAGACCACCTGAAGGTCATGAGATAGATGCTTTACCACGACAGGCATATTGTCAAATTAACCCAATCTCATGAAGTGCATATAAATAGCATGCAGTGTGAAAAGTTGTGAAGGGGTGTTCATAATGAGGCTTTCGCATAGGACGCGGTGTGAGCTGCGCAATGAAACCCATTCATTTCAATGGCTTGTGCCGCGTGAGGGCGGTTTGTTGTTGCTTCGAGCAAAGCGCGAACAAAATATTTAATCAATTTAATTCAATGCAATTAACAGTTTTTGCAGTGAAATGGACCCAACACTGCAAGGCTTAACCCATTGTTGTACTGGTTTAATTTAATTTAAGGCGAATCAGTCTCCAAATGCAAAAAATATATAATTTTATCAATTTTTATTATTGTTAAAGGAATAGTCTACTCATTTTCAATATTAAACTATGTTATTACCTTAACTAAGAATTGTTGATACATCCCTCTATCATCTGTGTGCGTGCACGTAAGCGCTGGGGCGCGCTGCGACACTTCGATAGCATTTAGCTTAGCCCCATTCATTCAATGGTACCACTCAGAGATAAAGTTAGAAGTGACCAAACACATCAACGTTTTTCCTATTTAAGACGAGTAGTTATACGAGCAAGTTTGGTGATACAAAATAAAACGTAGCGCTTTTCTAAGCGGATTTAATAGGGGAACTATATTGTATGGCGGAACAGCACTTTTGGGAGTACTTCAACTCGCCTGAAAAATCCGCTCCTCTTCTCCCTCTCATAATGGGAGAGGGAGGGTGTTACTGCGCCGAGTCAAAGTACTCCCAAAAGTGCTGTTCCACCATACAATATAGTTCCTCTTTTAAGTATAACTACTCGTCTTAAATAGGAAAAACGTTGATGTGTTTGGTCACTTCTAACTTTATCTCTGAGTGGTACCATTGAATGAATGGGGCTAAGCTAAATGCTATCGAAGTGTCGCAGCGCGCTCCAGCGATACGTGCACGCACTAAGATGATAGAGGGATGTATCAACTCTTCTTAGGTAAGGTAATAACATATTTTAATATTAAAAATGAGTAGACTATTCCTTTAATGTTATTGGATGATTGATTTTATTTCTTAAACACATGGAGGAAACATTTTGACCTGAAAAATATTCATGATGCTGTTATAAAACTATTTGACATAGTATTAACACTTAATGACATTTTAACGACAAATTATATTTGTACCACTGTAGCTGAGGTCAAGAAAAATATTCATAATGTTATAAAACTATATAACAAGGTATTATCACTTAATGACATTTTAATGACAAATTATATTTGTCTCACTTGTAGATATGGTCAGTTATGTTGTCTTGGTAATGTCAAGTTGTCATAACAAAGACATCTCAAACAATGTCATGTTTGCGTTAAAAAATACATAATTGAACAAATGACACTTAATGACAGTTGTCATAAACGTGCATAAAATCTCCTTCATGTTCATGACATGTTTCATGTCATGATTATGAAGGTGTCGTGTCAGTCTTATGAACAATACATACACCAAATTCCAATTTTGCATGCATATGATACACCATTCCCATTAACTTAATACAGCGTATATTTACGTGTCATTTTATGTATTGGTTCATCATTTTTTTCTGTTTTTTAAACCACTGTCGCTTGGGTTTGGGGTTAGATTTATTTCAGGATTTCATTTAATAAATAGTTTTCTCCATGTTTTTGTCTATTTTTAAACCATGGTCGCTTGGAGTTGGGGTTAGAATTGGAGTTGGGGTTAGGATGTCGTTGTGTGTAACAAAGTTGTTCTAACCCCAAACCCAAGCGTCAATGGCACAAACCAACCAATACATAAAACGACACAAAAAGACGCGCCCTATTAAGTGAACAGGAAGGACTTTTCACAATGCATGATATTTATATGCAAATCATGAGAATGGGCTGGTCAAATAGAAATACAAACTGTTTTTAATGTACCTTATAGCCGAGAATAAGTCCATTGCGATCTGTCTCTGGCACATCACCCCAGCGGACCAGTATGCTGCTGGACGTGGTGGCAAAAGCAGACACATTCGCAGGGCCACTGGAAGGGACTAACAAATATGGAAACATGTTATTAACATTTACATTTATTTATGTCATTCCTGTTCCTTGGGAGTCAGATAAAGAACTACAGAAAGAAAGTTTTCGGTTTAATATCTACTATACCTGGTACATGTTTACAGGATAAAGCATATGCCAGTGAGGTCTGTTTTTTGGCATAATAATAAAAATTTGACTGAGCTGCCAGCTGGTGAACAAAGTGCATGACAGATGGTTTGAAGGATGAGGAACCATTTCCATTTTTGAATCCTTAAGTGAACCAAATAACTTTTAACACATTTCACAGCAAAGAAAATCAAAATGGCTTCTCCTAAATAACAAGATGGATGGCAAAAAGACCCCAACAACTTCACGTGTGTCTAAAGGCTTCTTTAAAACAAGATCTCAGCAAATCTGTATATGCTTTAAGTTAAAGCATAAGTTAAAACTATTTTACTATGTTCTTACCTCAAGTTAGATAAATTAATAAATGCACTTAATCTTTGTACAGCACGTCGTGAATGTGTTAGCATTTAGCCTAGCCCCATTCATTCGTTAGGATCCAAACAGGGATGAATTTAGAAGCCACCAAACACTTTCATGTTTTCTCTATTTAGAGACTGTTACATGAGTAAGTATGATGGCACAAAATAAAACTTTTGTTTGGAGCCATAGGAATGAATGGGGCTAGGCTAAATGCTAACACATTCACGAAGCGATGAACAAAGATTAAAAGTGCACGCATTTAAAAAAAAGATAGGGATGTATTAATTCGTCTTAGTTGAGGTAAGAACATAGTAAAATATTGAAAAACGGTGGTGTTTTCATTTAAAATTTCAACCTGAACTCAACTATTTCTTATCAATTTCCTTTTTTCCACATTATCTAAACAGTGCTCTTCACATAAATTTTACAGCTCTGCACTTTCACTGTACACCAACAATGTTCCCACTTGTGTCTATTCATATTTCTCTTGAGGCATTTTAGTAGAAACATCCGAGATAAAGTTGATGAAACATAACTGCAAACTTCACAGAGTCTCCTGAGCTCCGAAAGAACAACATTCAAGTCAATTCCTCCAGGCAGCCATCATAACTAATTCAAAGATCGACACTGTTTGTGTTTCAGGTGCAAGTTTTTGCTAAAGAAAGAAAGGTAAGGAAGTCCAGCACATATCTCACCCGACTCTCTGGTTCTGCCATGAACAGGTTGGCTCCAGGGTCCCGGCCCAATCCCGTTGAACGCCTGCACTTTGACCTCGTATTCAGTCCACTCTTCCAGATCCTCAATGGTAAACTCTCTCTCCTGCCTATCGGGAATGATGTGGAACAGGACGCCGGTCTTTGACCCCAGTCGAGAATATTCCACCCTGTAGCCCACCAGCTCTGGATTGCCATTGTATTCCCACTCTGGTAGCGGCTGGAATATAAACACAATTCCATTTAGATTATAAATCTTCGTTATGGAATCACACACCTGGACCATATTTGACTTCATTTGTGATGCTCCTTACCATGTTTGAAAGATTCACTCTCAATGCAATGCTAACAGGAGTTCATTTACAGGCAAATGGGAGGAATTATGATAATGTCAGTCGTGTGGACATTCACGTTGGAAATGATAACTCGCGTCATTGTTTACCTTTTGCATAACGTTAACATGTACTAATACACACTTACACACTAAAGGAAATGTAAAACCGTGAATCGGACCATAGTTGCTCTTTTTAATAAATAAGCTTTCCATTCATGTATGGTTTGTTAAGATAGGACAATATTTGGCCGAGATGCAACAATTTGAAAATCTGGAATCTGAAGGTACAAAAATCTAAATATTGAGAAAATCGTCTTTAAAGTTTTGTCCAGCAACACATATTACTAATAATTAATACATTTTTATATATATTTGAGTTAGGAAATGTACTAAATATCTTAATTGAACATGATCTGTACGTAATGTCCTAATTTTGACCCCAAAAAATGTATTGTTTGCTATTGCTACAAATATACCCGTGTGACTTAACTCTTTAACTGCCTGCTCGACCAAATGATTGAGCACATTTTGAGTAACTATATTTTATTGAGAGGAGCACCTAACTTAACTCAAGCTGTTTGAGCCATCTCTACTATTTGGTTGAGATATGTTATGCCAAACAAATCCACTAGATGTCAGAGTGTCAATCAACAGCACTTGTCACAACTAGAGGTCGACCGATATGGCTTTTCTCTGGCCGATGCCGATATTTAGAAATCAGGGCAGCCGATGGCTGATATGTTTGGCCGATTTTCTATATGTACATAATAATCAAAATGTTCTCATCATTAGCAGATATTTAAAATGTAAAAATGTCACTATTTAAGTCAAAGTATTTAAAAAAATTATGACTGGTCTTTCTGAAGAGTTTTACAACCTCCTCTGCACCATGCATTTATCAGACACAGATATTACCTGACACTCTGCTGTCATCATCTTTGATCAGTTTTTTTTACCATGGCTTTTATTGCTTTGTAGGATAAAATCCTTATTTGGTAGACCTGATAAATTATTTATTCATCATAAAGTTAACATAGTAAATGTCTATGTTTTTTAGTTGAGACTGTTATTTAGGGCAAATCTTTCTAAACACATTTACATTCTCATTTCTGAGGCGCTATAAGTGACTGATTGTGCTGACAGTGACGTCTTGTGAGTTTAGTGTTGGGACAGATCTGTTGTTTTAACCGTTCATTCAAACGAATCCGTTCAAAGGAGTCAGTTCACGAATCGGACGCGTTGTGCTCTAATCCAGGCTGAGCAGCGCAAAACTGTAAACAAAGTGTTACTGTAACAACACGAAAAACATTTCCTCGGTGGATATGATTTGGTCTTCCGACCTTTCGCCATCGAGTCAGTTTTGTTTTGAGTAATAAAAGCAGGGAGACAGTTTAAAGACAGAAAGCGCGCACGCGGCTCTGCTCTCTCTGTCACGCAAACAAAACTCATCATCACTCATTAATGAGCCTAATCTTTGAACGGACAGTGCACCGCGAGACATAAGCCGTCACGCTGTTGCATGGGCGTCGGAACCATTATACGTGGGTGGGACAGGACCCACCCACTTTTTAAGACCAATGATAATGGACCCACCCACTTTTTCTCTAATTTAGCGCATTTGTCTGTTCACCTATCAAAGCGCTGTTAGTCCAAATCCATTCCACTAGAGCAGGGATCCCTAACCTTTGCTTTTTTTACACCGCGGACCCGTTTCAGCTTTTAAACATAATTCGCGGGGGTGAGTGGACGCTGAGTTGCTGTTCGAATATAGTGCTGAAAAACCTAATTTGCCAAATGTATAGGCCTAACGTTTTAAACAGAAGTAAATGTCAAACAACCATGCATTAGGGAAATTAATAACTGCTTTATTTATAGTATATTTTCTATAGACGTGTAAAACCATATTATAGCGGATTATTTTATTTTCATTGTTTCACGAGTTTGCCTGCCCATTTAGTCTTAATAATTAACGGTAAACGAACTTAGCTTGGTGTTCTTAAAGGCAGCTCGAACCTTAGGTCGGACTCGAGCCTCAAGTTCAAGACACAGAAGAAAAAAAGAGGAGATGATGAGGAGAGATGCCAGAAGAATTGCGTCTGTCGCGGAGGCACAGAGACTCCAGTTTTGCTTTTAATGATAATTAACACAGCACTAAATGTGGTTCCTTTTTAAACGTTAAAAGTATAGGCTGCATGTTAAAATATTATTACTGCTGTAAAATAGTTTATTTTGATTATGGCACGATCGCTGGATAATTTTCAAGTTTTTTTACAGAAGCCAATTACTTTTCATTTGCGATATGAACTTCTTCACGTATTGTTATTATTTGCGAGGTACATTTGCAGATAATTAATAAAGTCATACCTCTGTTTAATCGATTGTGTTTTAGAAGTACACATGCTCAAACTCTTATGACAGCATTCCCGACGGATACCATAAAATAAAGTGATCTCATTTCCAGAATCTCACATTTATATTTCTCTAAGAGAGAGAAAGAGAGATTGGGTATAACAAATAAAAAAGGTATACAAAAGTTGTATCAGTTTACCTTCATTCGTTTTTCTTACCTTTTATTTCCTCAAAATAAAAAATAAACATTGTAGCCTACTGTCAGCAGAGTAGAGAAAAAAAATGACACAGAGAAAGATAAATGAAACATGACATCTGTCATTATTTGCAAAATATTTGAAGGGCTATTACCAGAATTTCGACCGTAATAGGCTACTGTCATTAATTTAATAAACGCAAATGTTCAGGCTTATTTAAAGGAAACATGAAAATGTCATCTATTGCAGTAAATGTATTTTCCGGGGGGGGGGGGGGGGTATGTGGGGACCCACCCACTTTTCATTTGCTTCCGACGCCCATGCGCTGTTGTACTGGCTGCTTAATTCGCGCGATCCCGCCATCGTTTACTAAAGCTGTTTGTGAACAAGGCACGGCTGCACACACACGGGAGCGATCTGCTTGCAGCAAGAGGCAGCGTCACGAGTTCTACAACAACGCTTAGGTGCCCGCAGATGCGCCTGCCTATTAATCATCCTAATTTTGCAGCAAAATCGGCCAAAGCCGATTTTTTTAAATATGCCAAAAATCGGCCAATTTATCGGCCCGGCCGATAAATCGGTCGACCTCTAGTCACAACACATCTTTTTAGACGAATGTCAGAGAGAAAGAAATCACTCCTGCCATGTGAAATGTTCTTGTTGAAATTTTGCAAGGTAAACATATTTTTTTGACATATTACACTGTAAGAGCCCTACCTTTACAAAAAACTTTTTTTTTTCAAAAACATGTTGAACCAAACGGTTGATTTGTCACTTGGCAAATGTAGAAAAGCTAAGGTAATGTTTTCAGATCATCCATTTCTGCAGTCAGAATGTACAGTACTATTTGCTAAGAAATATACATTTCTGATCATTCACGCAGCTATAAATATGACACAGCTGTTATTTCTTATTTAATATATTGAGATAATTTCTTAAGTATGTATTTTTTGCCACTTCTAGATATTTTTTTTTAAATAAATATAATGAATTCATATAATTAATGTATGGAAATCATAATTACTGATTAATTAATTAGAAATTACTTCTTAAATGATGTTTTAAATTGTTTGAAGGATTGTTTCTAATGTTGGCTTACTCTATACAGCATTGCTGGTTTACAAAGAAATGTTAATTTATCTAAATAAAGAAAGAAAAAAAATCCTATTGCACTACCACACTTGAATCATAAAAGCCTACAATGCTATTGTATTACTATGTTTTGCCTTATTTTATTTTAGGTTTTGAATGCAGAAAGAATGTAGGAATGTAATGTCTTTATTCACTTTTAGTTACTTTTAATTATTTATATTTTTTTGTTAAAAAAAACAAAAAAACATTTCATTTCCTGTGTTAAAATAAAACCTGAAATATTTTTATATTTTATACTTCAATAAATAAAGAAGATTTAATATACAAACTATTTTATTTTGATTATGTTTTTAAATAAATTAGTATTAGAGTTCATATTTTCTGATTTCCAAAGAGTTTCTTTAAGTGACATATCAACCATTTGGTGGAGGCCGATATTTGAAAAATGGGATGTGTTAAAAAAATTACATTGAGTGTGTTAACTAGCGACATAAGGAGATAAGAAATGGTGGGGCAGTTACTGGTTTTGTGGTCCAGGGTCACATCTGTTTAAAAAAAAGCAGGAAATCAAGCCTCCTGAGTCCAACAATCCTGAGACAAAATTTGAAATGTGCTTCGATTTTCTAAGACACCAAAGCGGACAACCAAACATCAGTCATAAAAAATTTTAATGTCAATGATTGTCCTATTTGATTGAGAGATCCATTAAGTCTCCTGACTATAGAAAAGCGACTACTGAGCACTAAAATTTTCCTCTGGGTGGACTCCAAATGCGATGCAACGACATATACAATATGTCCTTAGATAATAAACTTAATATCCAATCAGTCCCCCAGACATTAATAAGCACCCAGACATGTATTTACTCTTAAGTGCGTTGATCAAATTACCATTGCAGATACATACCACCCATCTGAGCCACAGGCTGGTCTCACTGGCCGTTCGGAGAGTGATGTTGGCCGGAGCGATATCAGGAGGCGCCTGTAGGGTCTGGATCTTTCTAGACGGCTGGCTTGGTAGACTCGTGCCGACTATATTGACCTGCCTCATTCGAAACCTAAAATCAAAAGCTAAGTTATGAAACAACTCACAAAGATCATGTCCCAGTATTCATCACGTCACAGTGGGTGGACCTGTAGTAGGTGTAGGGGTTCAGCCCCTGGACTTCAAGCGATCGTGCATCAGGCTCATTGGTCAACTGATGGACCGTGACCCACTCCTCATTCTCTCCGATAACACCGATCTAAGAGTCGAGAAAGAAGAAAGATCAATGACGACTAATGAAAGCCGACAGCCTTGAGGGAAATACTCAGCATATCCCGTTTCTACACTACCTGAGCCTCTACCAGCCAGCGTGAGATGGATGTTTTGCCGTCGTAGCCCGGTTTGAACTGCAGGGTAACTGAGCGTGGGCTGATGTTGGAGATGGCGATGTTGGTGGGAGGCCCAGGCATCTCTACGGGAAGGGGAAAAGTGAGAGAGTAAATGACAGAAACAGCTCAGCAGGAAAAATAAAAGGGTTTCAAACAATATTATTCACGTTAACTCGAAATGGCACCTGCATAATTTATTTCCTGTTTTATATATACGATAAGTCACATCGTACAGCCTTGCGATCCCTTTTTACTCTTTCTGATCTAACTCGTTTTTATTTCTCTGAAAAAATTCATTCAGAATCGAAAGCAAGCACACGCTGTCCTTATTTGCATGAGACACATTTCTGTCTGCCATCAGTTCGTTTTTTTGCTTGCAGAAGCAGAGGCTTGCAAATTAGCATTATGGGGAACAAAAAGTGAGACAAGATAGGTTTGATTTAAAAACAGTGCGATCCATCTAGCATACCGATCTGTCATTATCAGTACCTACAGATTCCTTCAAAGTGTCTTTCCAAGAGTGAATGCGTGAAGATTATGAATATTAATGCACAAACACATCATATTCAGCGTGCCTTCATTAACTGCTATATATCGAGAGTAAGGTTAATAAGTCCAAACTGTTAAAAGCTAACATTCTGTATATCGCACAACCCTGTTTCCTCTTACATTTAAAAGGGACTTTTTTAAGATGTAAAATAAATCTTTGGTGTGCCCAGAGTACATATGTGAAGTTTAAGCTTAAAATACTGTGTCCCTTTAAATGCAAATGAGTTGGACAGTGCAGATTAAGGGGTGGTATTATCCCCTTCTGACATCACAAGGGGAGCAACATTTCAATGACCTATTTTTCACATGCTTGCAAAAAATGGTTTACCAAAACTTAGTTACTGGGTTGATCTCTTTCACATTTTCTAGATTAATAAAAGCATTGCGGACCCAATTATAGCACTTAAACATAGAAAAAATTCAATTTTCATGACATGTCCCCTTTTGCCTACCTGGCGGCACACCGGAAGAAATGGTAGATGACGACAGCTGACCTTGACCTTTAGAGGTCATCCCAGCCACCTGAATGGTGTAGGTTGTGAGGGCGGTCAGGCCAGTGACCCTGTACTCCTGCGTCACGTTTGGTAGGTAGTGTGTGACCCGTGTGTTTGTCCTGTTAAACTCCTCCCAGGAAATACGATACCCTGCAGGCACAAGACAGCTTTGAGTTCACAATCACTTTAGATGTGGGCAAAGGGAGGGTTCAGGTACCTGTGAGGATCCCGTTCTTTTCAGGTGGGTCCTTCCAGCTCACTTTGAGAGATGTGTCCAGGATTTCAGTGAAGCTTAGGTGACCTACAGGTCCTGGGGCTGAACACAGACAACAAGATTGATATCAGACCCAAGAAATCCCACTGACTGACTTAAAGGTGCATTGTGTTACTTTTCTAAGGATCTCTTGACAGAAATGCAATATAATATACCATATATAAAGACCTTACATAATGAATTTGATTGTTTTTATTATCTTAACATTGGCCGTTTTTATCTACATGGCCGGCAGGTCTCCTCACATGGAAGTCGACGTCATGTTTCTACAGGAGCCCTAAATGGACAAACTGCTATACAGATGGCATTTCGTCACTATGTTGTTTCAGACGATGACTTGTTTGTCCTGTGGCAACTACCGTAGTTTCTCTATGCATTTCGAAAGTGAGGGGTAAGCTGTGGACTGAGCCGTTGGTTGTAATTCACAGTCTTACCACTAAATGCCGCAAAAATCTACACAGTGGACCTTTAAAGGATTACTCCACTTTCATAAAAAATCTGATAATTTACTCACCCCATCCAAGATGTTTATGCCTTTCTTTGCTCAGTTGAGAAGAAAGTACGTTTTTTGAGGAAAACCTTCCAGGATTTTTCTCCATATAGTGGACAATAGTAAACCTCAACAGTTTCAATGCAGTTTAAAAGGGCTCTAAATGATCCCAACCGAGCCATAAGGGTCTTATCTAGCCAAACAAAATTTAGTGCTGGGAAAAGATTAATCGCGATTAATCGTATACAAAATAAAAGTGATTTTTTTGCATAATTTATGAGTGTGTGCTGTAATTATTATGTACATATAAATACACATTCATGTATGTATTTAACAATTTATGTATGCGTGTGTGGTTAAATATAGATAATAATTACACAGCACACACACATAAATTATGCAAAAATTTCTTTTATTTTGTATGCAATTAATCGCGATTAATCTTTGCCAGCACTAACAAAAATATGTACTTTTAAAACACAAATTCTCATCTTGCACTAGCCGTGTGATGCGCCAGCGTGACCTTACGTACTTAATCACGTCAAAAGGTCACACATGACTAAACTAAACTCCACAGTGTGGAGAAAGATGACCATTTAGACATTTTTGTATGTGGAATGATCCTAATTAATGTTTTTGTGTCAATTTATTGTTTAAAATGGTCTGCAAGTGTGAATTTCACATATGTAACGCATGACCTTCCTTCGTTAGGATTAAGTTATCCATAAGATCGTGCTGGGTTGTCACACAAGTTGTGGTTTAAAAGTACTTTTTTTGACAAAAATTATGATGGTTTTGCTAGAAAGAACCGTATGCCTTGGTTGGTGTCATAGACTGTAAAAAAAGATGGACGACGCCTGTTCGCTCTCTTCCATTGGTGGAAAGTGAAGCCGCCAGTGTCCCGATATGGCGCTGACATCTTGGGTCTTGAGTCTGCGCAGTAGCGATTTCGGGACCAGTCATGTGCAGTAGAGCAGGAAGGGAAGCCGCGAAGTCAAAACCCCGCCCTCGCTCTCGTAGAATGCGCATATCACACGATATCATAGCTGTCAATCATGACGTGACACCACCGTTTTTATATCATTAAATAACTAACTAAACACAAACTTATTTTAAAAACAAACACTTGAATTTAAATCAGTTTGATAAAAACTACAGTAAATGACCGAAATCAGCTTCGGAAAAAAGATAATTGAAGTGTAATTAATTTTTTTAGTTGGTCTCAAATCCCATTGAATAACATGGGGAGGGGGGGTTTATAACCTATACTGGGACCAGTCACTGGGGGGCGATCAAGACTTTTTGGCTTCACTTTTCAGGACTTGTGTGGCACGCTTGGTTGGTATTGTTTAGAGCTCTTTGAAGCTGCATTGAAACTGTGAACTTTTGAGGTCCATTACACTATATGGAGAAAAATCCTGGAATGTTTATCTCAAAAAAACTTTATTTCTTCTCGACTGAACAAAGAAAGACATAAATATCTTGGATGACATGGGGGTGAGAAAATGATCTGGATTTTTTTCATGAAAGTGGAGAATACCTTTAAGTATAGCAAGGAATATTCTGGAATAAACTAATCCAATCTGATGTTTTTTTGCTTGTAACTCAATATATGTCAACACTGTCAGACACAAAAATAATGTGTCACCTATTCATTATAAATATTGACAAAACGTGCATTCACTTGAGTTAATTACTGAAATAAGTGGATGATTTTAAATGTTCCTGTGTTGACACCTGACAGTGT
The DNA here is from genome assembly GCF_030506205.2 of Paramisgurnus dabryanus. Classification (NCBI taxonomy): domain Eukaryota; kingdom Metazoa; phylum Chordata; class Actinopteri; order Cypriniformes; family Cobitidae; genus Paramisgurnus; species Paramisgurnus dabryanus. Next base: position 40,452,796 of record NC_133339.1, on the reverse strand, counting down.
TGACAAAATTACCATATTCTGCATATCACACATGCATGAAATGAACAAACCATTTTTTTCTGATGTTGCTAGCTAGAATCTACTAAATACGCTGTACAAAAATCCTTGTTGCACTTATATTTTAAAGTTTGAACATCTTGAATTAAAGAGATAGTTCGGCCAAACATGATATTAAACCCATGATTTACTCACCCCCAAGCTGTCCGAGTTGCATATGTCCATCGTTTTTCAGACAAACACATTTTCGGATATTTTAGAAAATGTTTTAGATCTTTCAGTTGATTAAATGTAATGTTACGGGGTCCACACATAGTCCACGACCTTCAAGTCCATAAAAAGTGCGTCCATCCTTCACAAATTAAATCCAAACGGCTCCAGGATGATAAACAAAGGTCTTCTGAGGGTAATCCGTGCAGTGTTGTTGTAGAAATATCCATATTTAAAACTTTATTAACGAAAATAAATACCTTCCGGTAGCGCCGCCATCTTAGTCGCGTTCGCATTCAGGATGAGAGCTTACGCAGCCTATGGAGGCTACTCTGCTGCTGCTCTGTGCCCCCACCCTCCGAATTTGTCATACGTCACTAAGAAAAGTGCGTACACTACGCTAATACTCTCTCATGAATACAGAGGAGTCTAAGATGGCGGCGCTTCCAGAAGGTATTTATTTTCGTTAATAAAGTTTTAAATATGGATATTTCTACAACAACACCGCCGGATTACCATCAGAAGACCTTTGTTTATCATCCTGGAGCCGTTTGGATTTAATTTGTGAAGGATGGACGCACTTTTTTTGGACTTGAAGGTCGTAGACTATGGTTGGACCCCGTAACATTACATTTAATCAACTGAAAGATCTAAAACATTTTCTAAAATATCCAAAAATGTGTTTGTCTGAAAAACGATGGACATATGCAACTCGGACAGCTTGGGGGTGAGTAAATCATGGGTTTAATATCATTTTTGGCCGAACTATCCCTTTAACAATTGATAACAACTTTTAGGAGTTGGCATATTTTAAAAAATAAAGATGAATAGGCTTTAGTTCTTACAACTTTATTTTTATAATTTATAGCAACTTCTAACTACTCAAAAAGGTTCAAATGACTTATTAATTCAAGTTGTTTAAACTTAAACATTTAAGTGCAGCAAGGAATTCACAGTGTAGGATTTACTTTTATCATGACATTCATTTTAATCTACATAAAGTATCGAGTTATGCTCTGAGGATGTCACTGGTATATTTGTGGTATCTCTGAATTATTTCAGACCGGAAATACTCATATTTAAAGGGGTCATGAATTAAGGACTCTTAATCTTTTGACATACAAAAGGTCTTGGGGATCATTAATACATCCTTTGAGCTTCATAACGCCCTCCTCATCAATAACAAAAGCATCGTTGTCCGAAAATAAATGAATGTAAAATGGCTGTTAGTATGACATCACAATGCAGGTACATTTTTTATAAGACCTAGCACACATCATCCAACACATCATTGTCATTGGCTCACTAGCGTTGAGTCTGAGGAGTGAATCTTAAGGAGTTGTTTACAATCAAACGATTGTAATAACAGTGATATTGCAATGTCAGACTGTTGTTAACTGTGGAAAGCAAATATCTTTACAAGGCTTCTGAAGGATCTCGACGTCAAAGAGAAATGGATTGCTTATTTTTTATGGATGTCCTGTCATATATATCAATGCTGGATTATGTGCCAGCTTCAAGAATCCTGCAAACTGCAAGTAAAATATTTTATTTAGAAAGCAAACGGTAGTGAACATAATAATCGACGTAATAAAATATAACACTCTAAAATAAGTAATGGTAGTGACATTTTTGTCCTATGATTTTGTGACATACAAGTCTGAACACAGGTGAAGATAAATATAGCGTGTTGTTAAGTCACTCACTGTCTTCGTGGGTACGTATGCGCTGCGCGGTACTGCGAGGTCCGTCCCCCGGCGTGGTGAAGCACAGCACACTGGTGAAGTACTCTGTGAACTTTTTCAGCCCCGTGATGTAACCCACATGAACGCTGTCTTGAAAATTGGGTCTCACCGTAACCAAGGTAACATCTTCCTCGTGGCCTGGTTCCCATGCCAACAGCTAAAAGGAAAAAAGGACAGATGTGACCACTATCACTTAGCACAAGCCACAGTGAATCCCGCTGCTGTCTCAGCGTGACACATATTGGAAGTAATGAAACAATTTTTATTAAAGTTACACTGCAGTCCCGCGCTTGACCACTAGAGGGCAGTGGATGGACATTCACCTTGTATCCTTGGTTGATGCCATTGATGAACTGTGGACTTGGGGCACTCCATGTGAAACGGACTGTTGTGGAGTTGACAGCCTCCGCCTGGACATTCCCCGGTGGGACCGTGGGCACTTGAAAAGAAATTTGATCAGGGAGTGAGATGGGGGAGAAATCAAAGCGGGGATGAAAAGACTGAATGAGACCCTGCTGAAAAAACAAGCAGGTTTAGACCAGCATGGATTTCCGTGCTAGTTCGGGCTGGTTTAAACTAAACTAAACTTGTGAAATTGTGTCAGCAGTTGTATTCAACATTGAGACAGCATTGAATATATCAATATATCCTCACCGCCCTGCAGGGTCCATTCGGTGACTTTGGGGCTGTAGACGCCCTGGCCTGCCCCGTTGTACGCGGCCACCTCAATCTCGTAGTTGGTCCAAATGATGAGGTCCTCCAGCAGAAGATTTGTTTGGTCTGGGTTGGTGATGTTCTTCATTTGGCAGTCCACTGGCAATCCAGACAGGCAGTACCTAGAAAATATATTGGAACAAGTGTACCATAACTTTTTTTCAGATTACAAGGACAAATGTAGGATCTCTTGCTGATGGGATCAGATGGGACATTAACCAGTCTACACTATATGTCCCAGGGCCCTCTCACCTGATTATGTAGCCTTGTAGGGGTCCGTTTTGATGGCTCTCGGGAGGTGGCTGCCATTGGATCATAATGGACTGGTTGGTTCGGCCACTGGCTATCACTGTCTGAGGAGGTGCGCTTGGTGGCTCCTCGGGTAATGATACTCTGAAACAAGGAAATGAGGAGACGATCAGACATGCTGAAAGGAACATTTAAGATTAAGGTGACCAGATTTTTTAAATGAAAACCGGTGACATTTCCAAGTTCAATGGTCAAAAGATCATTAGAATCTCATTTGATGTTATCTACACTGCAAAAAAATGATTTTCAAGGAAAAAAATTCTTAGTATTTTTGTCTTGTTTTCAGTAAAAATATCTAAAAATTCATAAATTAAGATGCTTTTTCTTGATGAGCAAAACGACCCAAGAAAATAAGTCTAGTTCTAGGCCAAAAATGTCAAATTTAAGTGATTTTGTGCATAAAACAGGCAAAAAAATCTGCCAATGAGGTAAATTTGATATTTTTGGTCTAAGAACTAGACTTATTTTCTTGGGCCTTTTTGCTCATTAAGAAAATATATCTTGATTTTAGAATTTTTAGATATTTTTACTTAAAACAAGACAAAAATACTAAGAATTTTTTTCTTGAAAATCATTTTTTGCAGTGTTTGAATTAACAAATAGGGACAAAAAAAATTTCTGCAAAAATTACTTTCTTACTTTTTTGTCTTGTTTTCAGTACAAATATCTACATTTTTTTTAATTAAGATGCATTTTCTTCATAAGCAAAATCCCCTAAGAAAAAAATCTAGCTTTTGGACAAAAAATATTAAACTGAAGTGAATTTGTGCTTAAAACAAGCAAAAAATCTGCCAATGGGGTAAGATTTTTTGCTTGTTTTAAGCACGAATTTGATATTTTTGGTCTAAAAACTAGACTAATTTTTCTTGGGTCATTTTGCTCAACAAGGAAATTAATCCTGTTTTAAAGACTTTTTTTATATTTGTACAGAAAACAAGAAAAAATACTACACTGCAAAAAAAGATTTTCAAGAAAATATTTTCTTAGTATTTTTGTCTTGTTTTCAGTAAAAATATCTAATTCTTAAATTAAGATGCTTTTTCTTGTTGAGCAAAATGACCCAAGAAAATAAGTGTAGTTTTTAGACCAAAAATATCAAAATTAAGTGATTTTGTGCATAAAACAAGCAAAAAATCTGTTAATGGGGTTAGCAAAAAAATCTTGAAAATTTTTCTTTAACACTAAATTCAGGAAAAATGCAAGAAAAAATGTCTTACCCCAATGGGAGATTTTTTTAGCTTGTTTTATGCACAAAATAACTTAAATTTGATATTTTTTGTCTAAAAACTTTGTCTTAATTTTGCTCAGCAAGAAAAAGCATCTTAATTTAAGAATTTTTAGATATTTTCAAGACAAAAATACTAAGAAAATGTTTTCTTAAAAATATTTTTTTGCAGTGTAAGAAAGTTGGTTTCTCATTGATTTATTATTTTAATTTTACATGATTTTTTGCCTTAACCCGGATAACTTTGACTGTCTTACGATAACTTATTTGATGATAACTTGATGCCGCTTTCTCATGTGTCTCGCAGTAAATTATTTTTCCCTAAATCAGTGGCGCGCAACAAAGAAATCAGCTCCCTCTGCTGGTAAAAAGAATCATTACATGATTGCTCCGATCTGGTATTACAAAGGCTACAAGCTGATCGGGTTTTAGTGTATTTGCTGGTTGTTTTGGACGTGCTGTAAAATGGAGACATTTCCGGGGACAGCTCCAGTCAGGGACAGAACACCAAAAGCTGGACTATCCCCAGAAAACCAGGACGTCTGGTCACCTTATTTTAGATAAGCCAAAAAGTGCCAGTAAACTAGCATAGACGAAGAGCTTCGATTTCTCCTCTTCTCTGTTGAATAATATTCCTCTTCATCTAATAAAGAGACCAAAATAAAATGTATTAGAAAGTCACAGAGAACTGAATCTCATTGGCTGTAAATATTGAATGTCCTAATCACTGAAAGATTAATATTACATCCGTCCGTACTGCACGAATGCGTGTCGTTGCAATGCAAGGCAGTGGCAGTGAGTAACGATTAAAGCCCAGATTTTCCATCTTACTCGTAAGCAGTCGGAGCGCTGGCCGGGTAGGAGCCCTCGAGATACGAGCTCGCTCTCAGCGTGCACATGATCATAGATGCCACAAAGTAAAAAAAATCTAGCACAACTCTCCTCAAATCTGTTTCGTTTGACATCTTGATATCTGCTAGGTACGAGCCACAGTTCCACAGCTGAGATAAAGCACAACGTTTTGGGATCAAAGTAAGCGTTTCGCGTGCAATGTCACCCTCGCCTCTGCGGGTTCCCTGTCTGAATATAATCAGACGGTATCTCTTTTGATCTGCACATACGGAAGTTACAAAAAGGGGTTAGATGAGACTACATAGTGTTAGTCGAGCTCAAAGTCTGTGGGAATGAATGGATGGGACTTTCTCGCAGGCACTAATGAACGTGCTACATTAGGAGTCGAATTATGAGCTCCACAAGCACTGCGAGTTCAGACCTTAAGTCACAATAAAGGGTTTACAGCAGGACAACGCGTAACCCAGAGGGCACCTAAACAGGTTTCATTAGAGGGTACTTGGAGAGATTTCGATTTTGTTTGGTAAAGCCTATAAAACAGAAATTACGACTTTTAAATAAAATAACAGAGCTGTCAAGGTATTAGTGAAACAATTAAATGAAACAATTAAAGGGTTTTGTTTGCTTTTTTAGTAATTACTGACTAACACAAGAAAACTGTAGGCGTACAATTTGTTAGTTTGTGTGTTTGAAATTTGTAGCAGAACAATCTAACCTGTGTTTAAAAAAATTTACCCAACTGGTGGGTTATAAATAAACCATGGTTGCATAACAACAACCCAACATTGGGTAATTTTTAACCCAGCATGTGTTTTGTCCAATATTACCCGATTATGTGTTAAAGGAATATTCAATTTTCTTAAAAGAAAAATCCAGATAATTTACTCACCACCATGTCATCCAAAATGTTGATGTCTTTCTTTGTTCAGTCGAGAAGAAATTATGTTTTTTGAGGAAAACATTGCAGGATTTTTCTCATTTTAATGAACTTTAATAGAGCCCAACACTTAACACTTAACTCAACACTTAACAGTTTTTTTCAACGGAGTTTCAAAGGACTATAAACGATCCCAAACGAGGCATAAGGGTCTTATCTAGCAAAACAATTGTCATTTTTGACAATAAAAATAACAAATATACACTTTTAAACCACAACTTTTCGTCTAGGTCGGTCCAGCGCGACCTAACCTAAATGCGTAGTGACGTAGGGAGGTCACGTGTTACATATATAAAACGCACATTTGCGGACCATTGTAAACAATAAACTGACACAAAGACATTAATTAGTATCAGTTGACATCCAACAACGTAGGAACGGTCCTCTTTCTCAACACTTGTAAACACTGGGGCGGAGCTTCGCGTTCGTCTTCTGTGACCTCTTGACGTCATGACGTATTGCGTGGGGTCACGCTGCTGCATCACGACCGGATCTAGACGAGAAGTTGTGCTTTAAAAGTGTATATTTGTTATTTTTCTTGTCAAAAATGAAAATTGTTTCGCTAGATAAGACCCTTATGCCTCGTTTGGGATCATTTATAGTCTTTTGAAACTCCGTTGAAAAAAACTGTTAAGTGTTGAGTTAAGTGTTAAATGCTGGGCTCTATTAAAGTCCATTAAAATGAGAAAAATCCTGCAATGTTTTCCTCAAAAAACATAATTTCTTCTCGACTGAACAAAGAAAGACATCAACATTTTGGATGACATGGTGGTGAGTAAATTATCTGAATTTTTCTTTTAAGAAAATGGACTAATCCTTTAAACATAACCCAGACATTTTTTGAATGTGGGAAAAAAGAACATGACATGCATATTTTTAAGTCCAGTGACATTATTTACTTAATAAAATTTACTCAATACATTTATAAAATTTATTCTTTAAAACCTATATAGTTAAAATACATTTTCAGCATTTTTTAAATAATATATATTAATTTATATTTTGGTATTTCAAACTTGTAAAATGGTAGGCAGGGCAACTGTCAGTACAAATAAGCAGTTTAAGGTTAAACACAGAACTAAATGTTGAAATGATTAAAAATGTTAAAAATCAACATACTTTAGCATTATTTTATGTTTAAAACCTTTCAAATAAATCACATTTCACAAATATCAGCAGCTGCTGGGATGTCGCATAATTTGCATAATTGAAAAAAAACTTCTGTTCAACAATTTGGATGTTTTCAAATGCCAGGGTGGCCCAATTTTTATTAAGAAGTTAACAAGTATAAACATGATGTTACATTATCCAGATGACTTCAAGTGATCCTTATGGCTGAATGATTTTTTTTTTTTGGTTTCTTTGAAATACTGAAAATAGGCACTTTAAAGCTCACATAAAACATGCTGTTTCTGCTCATCTTATTTTAATCTCGAGTACCTATAGAGTAGTATCACATCCTTCATATCTCATAGTCTTTATTTTATCAGATTTATAAAATACAGATCCGCTGTCTCTCTGGATAGCTTCTGATTGACTACATATGTGTCACTTACGCGTCGATTTCCAACATAACAGCAGTTTTAGTTACCGCCTGATGACCCGCTTGGGACTTTTCAGCGAAATCCAGCGTTAAACAAATACCCACGCAAAACTCCGCTGCTACCCCGGACAAACAAACTATATCCATTGTTTCCATAAGGCTGGATAACTTGGAAAGCTGAACAAGACTTTTCTTCTCCTAACACCTAAAAACACACTTCTTCTTTCGTGCCATTGTTGAGTCTTGATATAAAACAAAGCTGTCACGTGAAGTGATGCCTGTGACTTCTACTCAAAGTTACGATGCTAATGAGCGTCCTTGTCATTCTCACTCTCACTCTGATTGAAGTGTGGATGTGCTTTTCTGGGAAAAGTGCTCATAACACAAACCCTAACTTTGTTGGAAAAAGGAGGTGCGGGTTTGGCCCTGAAATACTCTGTCACAGCTCAACTGTTTTTTGACACTTATTAACGTAACTATTACACTGTGTTAATAATGCTGCGTTCACACGACAAAATTTCGGGAGTGACAACCGTATTTGTTTACAGGTGGGAGTCTGGAAGTGTCCTGTTCAGACAGCACATTACGACACAAATAGAACCCTGCCTGTATGAACGAGTAACCGACCTCAAACCAGTACGCTTTTAGCACGCGGTGCCTGTAAACATAGTGACGGACGTAAATAAAAAGTATTATACAATGGACAAAACTTTAATTATGTCATTAACAAAAACAGCTGGCGTGTGTGTAACGCTTACCATCGTGCAGAGAAAAATAAACAAGGGTGGTTCCATATTTAATGTTTTAATCTGCTAAATGAATGAAGCAACTGCACGTTTGACCAAAGCAGATATATCTAGTACAAAAGTAATCCCAATGACTGGTGATATATTGACGTCTTGTGAAGCAAATCGATCCGTTTTTTGAAAGAAAGTGAACTTTATTTAAAGCATTTATAACGCAGTCACATAGGAAGTGCGCTTACGCTCCCGCTCTGTAGGTGGCACTGAGAGTATGGTTTACCAACCGCAGGCAAAACCAGCCTCTTAGCGCCACCTAGAGGGGGAACGTAACGCGCACTTTATATGTTTCCAAGGATGTGCATTAACGCTAATAATGTTGTAAATAACGTTTAATATCCTGCAAAAAACGATCGATCTGCTTCACAAGCAGCCAATATGTCAACAAGAGTCATGAGGATTACCTTTTGTATTGGATATATATGATTTTTGAGCTCTCAAAGCGGCGGTTGACTTGCATTCATATGAAGATGGGTTTTCTGCAAAATGTCTTCTTAATTGCTGTACTAAAGAAAAAGGTGAGTAAATAAAGAGCAAAGTTTTATTTTTGGGTGAACGATCCATTTTATTTTACACCGAACATTATATCGTCCACTTTTAAGGTTTTATTATTTTGCTCTCACTTACTGGGATACACGCGATTTAATGCAATATGCTCTGTGGCGTATGAAGGTAATATATATCTCATTAACCTTATGGAGCAATCCTGCTGCGTAGTTTGCAGTCATATCATGCAGACAAAGCACTGGATGACGTGACAGACAACTGGTTGTCCAGTGCGATTCCGTTCACACGCCACAGCTTTTCTGTAAATACGGTTGTGAAACCCGAAAATTTACGGGTGTGAGGTCAGTTATAGAATGCGGTTGTCAAACCCGTAAATATCCAAACTGCGTGTGAACGGAACCATCTTAAGGACTCAAATACGGGTTTGACAACCGTATTATGGTACCGTGTGAACGCAGCCTATGTCAGAATGCATGAAATAGCTTTACCCCTCCCCCTCTTAATCTAATGGGTAGACTGGTACATTTTGTGTAAGGTGGTACAACCAGTATAAAAACTAGGATTCTGAATTCTATTTATCAATCATCTTTTAATTGTAATTAAAAATGATATTCGTGAAACTGTTTTAAAAAAATTCCAGTTTAATGCCATCCAGAAAATGCTCATTTTTAAATATATAAACATAAAATATATGAAATAAAAGAACAGACCCTCTGCTTCAAGTAAACAAACAATCAGCAATACAGGGAGCAAACTTTTCTGGCAAATAGATAATGATTGGTTGAACCATCTGACATTTTGTAGTTGGGCAATCAAAAACACTATGAAAAATGCATTTAAATGTTGTTAAATTAATGTGTTTAACTTTTCAAAACACATTATTTCTGACTCAAAATAGACTACTATTTATAAAAATAGGCTTTCTATTTTTTTTGTTAAAAATAAGTTAGTTTGAAGCTTGTTTTGACATTGATCCATTTATCATTTAATTGCTTCACCTGGGTTTGTTTTTGCACCCAAAAAATATATTTTTTACATAAAATGAATAAATGTAATAGTGGCTATTTTAGTAAACCTATAGGGGATATATTATGACATTTTTTTAAGATGTAAAATAAGTTTCTGGTGTCCCCAGAGTGTGTATGTGAAGTTTTAGCTCAAAATAGTGCAGATTAAGAGGAAGTATTGTTGTAGTTAGACCTCACAAAACAGCCGAAATGACCAAATTTTTACAGAATGGTTTACCAAAACTAAGTTACTGGGTTGACCTTTTTCACATTTTCTAGGTTGATAGAAGCACTGGGTATCCAATTATAGCACTTAAACACATTGGTGTAGTCTAGATTTTTGTAGTGAGTATAGTGTGATTTTTCCCTCTCACCCTTATCTCGTCCCCGCGCGACACCACATAAGCACCACTCTCCGGATTTTATGTTCCAACACTGCTCCACTCGTTCACTTCTCCACATGAATGTGTTTCTCGAATCGCTATCGCGGTACTTTGATGTCATTCACCTGTCGGTTATTGTGGCGCCACACCAGTCTTTTGCCTGGCTGCCTTCGGATCGCGCAGTTCGGCATGAAGTCAAACATGTCAAATATATAGCCGATTGTATATGCAGACCCGGCGCAGACACAAATTTACGGACGGGCATTTTATTTTTTTTGGGGGGGGAGCACAAATGAGATCAACCTCACTGCAATTAAATGGACAAAAACTAGGAAGAACTGTGCCGGGACTGTGTATATGAGGTTCAACCCGCCAAAGTAGCAAGTGGTCATTGTTTCACATCTTAATGTATGAATGAAAGCGTGAAATGTGTCACAAAACGATGATGTCACACACCCTCACACTATTTTCACAGCAAAAAATTATTTTCAAGGAAAAATTTTAGTATTTCTGTCTTGTTTTCAGTAATTTTTCTTGATGAGCAAAACGACTCAAGAAAATAAGTCTAGTTTTTAGCCCCAAAAATATCAAATTTAAGTGATTTTGTGCATAAAACACAAAAGCAAAGAAATCTACCACTAGGGTAAGCAAAAAAATCTTGAACATTTTCTTAAACACTAAATTCAAGAAAAAAAAAAATTGCTTACCCCATTGGCAGATTTTCTTGTTTTATGCACAAAATCACTTAAATATAATATTTTGGTCTAAAAACTAAACTTATTTTCTTCGGTGGTTTTGCTCATCAAGATTAAACATCTTAATTTAAGAATTATTAGATATTTTTACTGAAAACAAGACAAAAATACTAAGAATTTTTTTTCTTGAAAATCTTTTTTTTCAGTGTTAATTGGGCATATGGAAATCCTTGACCTTTCTTAGTGGGTAAACGGCGCATACCTGTGTATGACATAAGTACTATTCGGACGGGATTAGTCTTACATAGGGAGGTAAAGCAATTTTTATCAGAGCTTCTCAGTAATTTTAGTCCCGTCCGAATGCCTCATGTCAGTACTCATTAAGGACAATGTCAGTAAGATTACGGTGACTTTTACCTTCTGTAAAAAGGTCCTGAGAAATTACCTCGGGAAATACTAATCCCATGTGAATAGACCAGCTGTAAATAATTCCTGCATCCCACAACACAGACAAAAAGGTCAAAAACACTTCTTGTAAGTATGTTTCTGAACTGACATTCTACTCAAACCGAAATTTAACACAGTGTTTCCTTTCTGGTCCAATTTCAAGTTTTTCTCATCATGTTGCATGTTTGCCATGTGATATCAGGAAGCAAGGTAATATGCACGTGATGACGAGGGAGGTGACGCGCTGTGTAATCGAATTACCCTTCCCAATTCTGAATGTTTTACTGAGATTTCTAATCCCATGCGAATTGACCATCAATATTACAGACGTCCTGTGGTAAGATTACATTACTCCATCTACCCCCGTAAAACGAATATTGTCCAAATAAGGCTGAAGACTACACCACTGCTTAAACATGGAAAAAGAGAGATTTTAAGAGGAATGCTAAAAATATACATTATGTGCTCCTGCAGTGCAAAAAATATTTTTTTAAGAAAAAATTCTTAGTATTTTTGTCTTATTTTCAGTAAAAATATAAAAAAATTCTTAAATTAAGATGCTTTTTCTTGATGAGCCAAATGACCCAAGAAAATAAGTCTAGTTTTTAGACCAAAAATATCAAATTTAAGTGATTTTATGCATAAAAAAACGCAAAAAAAATCTGCAAATGGGGTAATTTTTCTTGAATTTAGTGTTTAAGAAAAATGTTCAAGATGTTTTGCTTACCCCATTGACAGATTTTTTGCTTGTTTTATGCACAAAATCACTTTAATTTGATATTTTTGGTCTAAAAACTAGACTTATTTTTTGGGTCGTTTTGCTCATCAAGAAAAATCATCTTAATTTAAGAATTTTTTGATATTTTTACTAAAAGACAAAAATACGAAGATTTTTTTTCTTTAAAATCATTTTTTGCAGTGTGTATATCTCAGTGGTAGAGCATTGCATTAGAAGTACAAAAGTTCATGGGTTTGAACCGGATGAGCACAAAAACCTGAAAAAAAATGTATACCTTGAAATGGACACTGTGGATAAAAGCACCTGTAAATTGCATAAATGTAAATGTATGAGTTATAAAGAACAAATTTCAAGTTTAGTGTTGATGAAAGCTACTCGAGCCTTATTGATGATGTGGACTACACTTAGCACTGGTTCAAAGAAGCCCACACTATTCCCATGATTGTGTGTTTTTCATTTTCACCTTCAAGAACTGTTGGTCTTGACAGGGCATTGCATCAGCAACAGATTTTTTTGTTCATTATTTCCCCAGTCATTTCTTGTACACCCGTTCAGTATCCTGGGTGGCAGATTATTGATTTGCAACAGCTGTGCATGCACGGGATGTTGCAGACTGACAAAGTCTGTTTACTTCCCTTCCGCTTACAGATCTCAACCCCAAACATTGACTTGAGCTCGACTTTCCGCTTTCAATCATTCCCGCTGTAACGCTACAGTCTCCGGCTGCTCCAAAAAAATCTGTGCAATCAGATTACGAGGATCACATGTGAACGGCTGCTTCCTTCTTGGCGGGATTCCTCAGACGCGGGAATATTATGAATATTAATGCGTGAACACATCACATTATTGCATTTTTCTCAGTTTTGGACCATCTTTGAGTCAGGATCCCAAACATCAGAGATGTTCTCGTGGCATTTGAAAACGCAAGTCACTCGGTGCTTCTATGTAATGCTGTAGTAGGGCACGTAGGGAGCAGTCATACAAAAGCTGCTAAAGTCTCTCTGTGTTCAGTTGTACTTCGAGCTGCGGCCGCAGATTCAGCTGAATAATGCACCGACTCCCACAGGAGGGATGTGGGGCTGCCGCACAAAAGCCTTCCCGCATTCACCGGGCCTTTGTGGGCATTCATCTGCGCTTAAGTGTGATTCTGACGGACACGTCTGCCCTACTAATATTTCCTAAAGCGTGTTCACTCCCTTAAGAAATCGAACACTTTGTCAACAGTGATTCTCTCAGAGCCTCACATGTGTCCCAACCCAGCGTCATGTGAACGATTAAAGCTCTTTTCTGTATTAATCCGAGTTGGTGACATTTACACTGAAAGCTATTTTAACCCTGTAGGTCGCTGCATTGTTGAACTAGTACTGCTGGATGCCCTGATGAAATTTTTCTTGTAACTAAAAATCAAATAAATTAACATCACCCACTCACACAGTGATTTCTCACCGGTCTAAAAACACGATTTAAAGGTGCACTGTGTAACTTTTAGAGGATCTCTTGACAGAAATGCAATATAATATGCATAACTATATTATCAGTGGTGTATAAAATTAACTTCTATGTTTTAATTACCTTAGAATGAGACGCTTTTATCTACATACACTGCGGCTCCCCCTACATGAAAGGGACCATTTTGCGCCGCCATGTTTTTACAGTAGCCCTAAACGGACAAACTGCTGGACAAACCAGAGCATGTTTCGTCACTCCTAGGGATGCCACAATTCTCAATACAATATTGAACCGTTCTGTTCGACCCCCACGGTTCAATACGCGCATGTCAATTGCGGTTTTTCCGTTTATCCATTCAAATCTGTCCGTTTTATATTCCCTGTACTTCAGTTGTGTGTTGCGCGCCCGCATGATCTGCGCGCTAAGATATAAAACTTAAACGCCTTCCAGCGAGTTGATATCCAGTCACTATGCGCTAGCTGTTTTAACTGCTTGTAATGCTGGTGTCAGATTTCATTCGCGCAGTCACATGGTGATCACGAGCAGAAAAATCTGACAACAAATAAAAGCAGCATTACTGTCTTTTAATTCTGTGGTGTGGATTAATTATTTGCGCGAGTAGATTACATGATACAACATCAATGTAAAGATTCGCGTGGGGCAATGCGAATGACCCAAATTGGGCTTTTTTGCCGCAAACGCGCGTTATTTGCCTCAAACACGTCTTCCGCGGAAAGTTGAACTCCAGAAGAGAATTGGTATGATGCTAAAAGGAATCTTGAGTGAGGAACGCATTTTTGGTTTCTACACAGACAGCATGATGTTGGACTTAACAGCAGTGCAGTAAGGTATAGCCATCATTCAATGTAAAGTTTTATTTACTGAGTACAGGTATATAAAATGGCCAATTTATGTTTACATGTATTTATTTTTAAAATGTAAGAATTCACGTGTTCCCCAGTTTAATTAGGATATCATTTTTATATATCTTTATTTAATTATATCTTAAATTATTGTCTCAATACACTAGAAATGTGTATACACTAGAAGTATGTTTTTTTTTTCATTTACATAAAATAAAGAGATTTGCAATTAAAAGTAGTTTTTTGCTTCTTATCATCTCACTGTTCCTGTTACCTAAGCATAGAATAATTTAAAACCACTTTAATAGGCCAAGTCCCCTGCCAAAAAACAGCACAATTCCCATGCTGGTTTGTTGCTGGTTCAGCTGGTGGTCACCACCATACCAGCACCAAAACACACCGTATGCTGGTCTTGTTGGTATGACCAGCATGGAATGCTGGTGCTGGTTTAGCTGGTGCCGGGACTGGCTCTGTTTATTGCTGGTTTGTGGTCACCAGAAAACCAGCACCAAAACACAACACATGGTGGTCTTGCTGGTATGCTGTTTTTTAGCAGGGTCATCAGAACCGAAACCGAACCGAAAACCGTGGACAAGAACCGGAAATTGTATTGAACCGTGGACTAACTGTATTGTTGCATCACTAGTCACTACGTTGTGAGGGGTGGGGTGAACTGTGGACTGAGCTGTTGGTTGCAATTCGCCATCTCACCAGTAGATGCCACTAAACATCTAAACACTGCACCTTTAAATTCATGTATATTAAAGAACAACTATCGTCCAATTCACGATTTTACATTTCCTTTGGTGTGTAAGTGTGTATTAGTTCATGTTAACAATATGCAAAGGTACAAACCTCAAAATACATGATGATGCAAGTTATTGTTTCCAAGGCAACAGTCCTTGGATTGGTGATATAGACAAGACAGACATTATCATAATTCCTCCCGCTTCAGACTCAAAGCTTGTAAATTAACTCCTGTTAGCACTGCATTGTGAGCGAATCTTTCAAACATGGTAAGGAGGGTCACATTTCCGGCTGACGTCAGAGGTATTGAGGCCAATCACAACGTACAGATTAGCTGGCCAATCACGGACACAGCGCTATTTAGATCAATGAGTTTTGTACAAAATCTGGAGTGTTTTTTAACCATAAACCACGCTAACACATTGTATTACAAAATACACAAAGTAACATTGTTTTTTAGCAATAAAATAGGTGCACTTTAAACTCAGTAATTAAAAAAAGCTTTTCTTCTTATTAATGTTTTTCATATCTATATCTTTACACAAAAGCAAGCATAACAATTGCTAAATGTATCCCACACTGGTGGTCATGTGATCTCAACATGGCAACACCGATGAGGGGACCTGCCCCTTATTTACGAGCCTCGACTATTCATGTTAATATTACATATATAGCACATTTCATTTCTTTGTTAAACATTTTTTATGAGGGTAAAAATTATTGAGCGCAGCTTTAAACATTAAATACGCTCTAACAGACTGTGACTTACTCGCTTCAGGCGAAAAATCACACAACTCAGCTAATCTCTTTGTATTCACTTCACGCTGCTAACAAATTCTGGTCTCAAACACAGGCAACCGCAGAGATGCAGACAGCGAAAAGTCCCAGTGCTGTTACACTGAATGTACGCATTTCTGGAACGCCACTCGGCCAATGAAATGAACACCAGAGCTAACTTCACCAAAGATTTGACACTCTCACTCACCGCGCCGTTTCTCTGCTAAACTGGCCCTTTCCTACGTCGTTGACCGCACAGAGGCGAAACTGGTAGGAACGTGCAGGGATGAGACCTCCGACAATCACGCTGGAGGCTTCCGGATCGATGTTGGCCAAGAGGATGGTCCAAGGAGCGTCTGTCACAAACGGAGATGGTGAGGGTGGATTTCAGAGAAAAAACAGCAAAGCAACGGTTAGCACACTCACTGTTCTCTGACACCTCCAGAATGTAACGGATGAGCGGGCTGTTGCCGTCAAAGGCCTGGGCCCATGTCAGGTTGATGGTTCTTCTTTCAGAGCTGCTCAGGGTGGCGATGAGGTTCTCAGGGGAGTGAGGCAACTGCCTACAGACAGAGAGAAAAAAATATATAAAATTATTGTTGAAAACATGTCTAAAAAATACTGTACTTGGATGGAAGATACTTTTGCGCCCCATCACCATCTCTGTTTGAAACATAAAACTGCAGGTTACTAGTGGAGCTGAATGGCCAAGACTGACACATAAAGCAACCAACAAGGACGTCTTTTAAAGCTCACATAACACACGCTGTTTCTGCTTACCTCATGCTAATCTTGAGTAGGGGTGTGCGGGGCAAAAACTAACGCGGGGTTAGTTGTAACACGGACTGTTTACATTGTTGCACAAGTTTGAGCGTTTTGTTTTTCCCGGTATTTCTTTCACGCTGCCAAAAGACGATCTCTTGCAAATTATTAGAAATGTTTTTCCAGAGAGTTATTAATGAAAGAGTGTTTTGGTAATTTTTTCATCATATGTTTTTCTCGCTTTGGGTGCGTAAGATATCAAATCCAATGTTATGTCATATTAATCAGAGTCTTGTTGACTAAAACATAGCATTGTTTTGAAATATCTGCAGCTCTTAGCAACTTTTTTGGTAGGCTTGAAAATATTTTGACCCAGCGGGGTTCATTGTAACGCTGTGTTACAACTAACCCCTCAGCACTTACGATATCAAAACCGCTAATGTTAGCGTAATTCTTGCCGTTGTTTTAAATAGGTTACACACAAATAATTGCTGGCTGCCAACAAAATAAATGTGCCTGTCTTATCAAATATTATGCATCAAATTTATTTTTGTTCATATCTTTAATATTGATTGAATAAGGTCAAGTCAAAGATTGAAATCATAATGAAATGAATGACTAAAATCAGACTTTGATGCCTCTTTTACTCAAAATTTGATTTTTGAAACTGTAGTATGGCTATTACAAACTGGGTCACATTTAAAGAGCCACTAAAATGACCACAAAAAGTTTATATATTTATTGTTGTGGTCTACCAGAATACTGTTGTTTGAATTACAGTTCATAAAACGCATTATTTTTCTCATAATATAGATATTTGCAACATCTCTCTCTAAAACGCTTGATTGCAGGGTGTCTCTTCAAAGCCCCACCCCTACAAACGCAACGTATACTCTGATTGGTCAGGGATTCTAAACGATTGTGATTGGTCAATCCTTGTAGCGTTCGAAATGTCTATTACCATATCGGGTTTCGTCTTCTCATGCGTGTACAGATAATCAAACTGCCTCTAGTAGGCTATTACATCGCTATTGCCTTGCAGTTTGAGCCTGAATCAGATTTAGAGAGTTTGCAGAAAGAAACAAATCTAACAGAAACTCCTTCCCAAGGACGAATCGAGCAGGATGCTTCACAATGCTACATTTGTAACCGCCGTACACTTCGGATGTATTGTGGCTGCAACAACAGGGTCACGAAAATTCAGACCTCTGTAATTTTTCCATATTCAGAAATAAAGGTAAACCCCCTGAATAAATAATCAGTGTATTACAATTCTTCATTTAAGGGTCTGCATAGATATTTAGTGTTTGTAATGTAAACCCGCTTTATGTCACAGCGGGGCTTTTTAGACAGAGTGAGAGCACAGGTGCAGCAGTCTGATCGTGGTCACTTGTTGTCATTTTCGGTGAAGCTCTGCTGTAGCCTACTGAAGAGAACTGGACTAGTTGTCTGTCACATAATAACCGGTTACTTTCGTTCACTGTGTAAAAGCATGACGGCAAACCTTGGTGCAGAATTTCTTTATAATAATAAACACAGTCGATGTCCAGACACCAAACATCTAAACAGCTCAAATAAAATACCATACACGCGTTCTCCGCAGCGCAGACCAAACTCTCTCGTGTAAACACACTACATTTATCTGAGTGTTGCGCATGGGATTTAACACAACGTGCAGATAGTTTCGCGCCTAACGTTGTACAACGTCAAGTTTATTATGAAAGTAGCCAAATACTTCTTGCAAAAAAGGCACAGTGAATACAAAATATTTTTTACTTTCTTTAAATAGACAATCTATCTATAAATAAGTATGAATATATGTATAAACATGCCTGTTTGAAATATGGATCCAGAAAGATCGCTGTCTACCAATTCAGCACCATTCCCATGGACAGCAGCCGCTAACATCGTAAGTAAGAAAGGTTTTAAAGTCTTCATAGCACGCTATGTTTAATTAAAAACAACTTTATTGAGAAACACAGCACTGAGTATAAATGTAAGAGGTGTTATGAGGTTTATAGAAGCTCCGTCTCTCACACTTTTACCGCGGCTCGCGGCTCTTGTCAAATGAGTTTGTATAAGCGAGCGAGAACTGCTTCATTCATTTTATACACCGAATAAAACGAATTGTTTCTGCATTTGCTTGTCGATTTAGAGCTATACAGGTTTAAACAGCGGTTGAGTTTAGACATACAGCAGGCTACAGTACGTTAAAAGGCTTCATTTAACGTGCACGCACAAGAGACGATCTATTTTACAGTCCTAGTCTGAAGTTTACAATGTAACACTACACTGCATGATTTGAAACGATTACATTATAACATTGTATAGTTTTGTATGATTTACTGAATTATTCACACATCATGGCGCAAATACGTGTGAAAAATTCACATATAGGATGTCAGTTTATTTAATTATTTTTAACTATTTGTTATATTTTCCACAGCACTGCGATCGTACACAACTAATAAATATACACATAATAATGTATACTGGTTGTGAATGTGATCCTAAAGCACTACAAATTAGGAACAGATTAATCCTTTAGGGGCAAACGCTGCACAAATCCAGCCTTGACCTCTACATGTTTAAGGAAGCAGTGATCCCAAAAATGACGAGAGGAGAAATCTAGTTTCTGGTTACAGTGCGAATGAATTGCATTGCAACTGTTTATTGCATAAACTGTAACCACTATTTCACTTACTCTTCATACTGTACAATATTATTTTACCCTCACATATAAAAACAGCTTCTTCTAGACATCCTGAAATCAATAACTCCGCAATACCGTTAGCAAACAGACTTGGGCTAGTTAACAAATCAGTTCTGACAACAGCAAGTGGGCGGGTATAAGCAGCTAGTGGGCGGGCATTATTCAAATGCACACGTCCACGTCATCAGGTCACGGAAATAACTGTAGAACTACATCTCAGGCGTTTACTGTAGTACATTAAAAATGCCTTCGGTTAAAGGGAATATCTTCCTTTAAATTGGACTGTGAGCTTTGTAACTCTGCACATCCATTTTATGCTCAAAACTGCTACATTATACTGTAACTAGAGTAAAAAGTTGAAATCCATGAAAGGGGCTCTTTAAAAATTTTTTTTTTGTCATAATTGTGCCGCTTTTTCTCACATATTTGTATCTATTTCTAATTGAACTATTGTTAGAAAAGGGCTGGATGAATGTATTCAGTGTGTATACCTGTCTATTATAGACAGATATATAAACAATATCCACTTCAGGTATATAGACAAAATAGTATTGAAATATTTGCCTGCAAACTTAATTTTTAGCAAGTGTTACAACTAACCCCCTGCCTGTTACAATTAACCCCACCTATGGGGTAAGTTGTAACATTTGCACTTCTGTCACATTTGGTGTAATTGTCCAAGAATTGTAAGTACTAGAAACAAACTTCAAATGTTCATTTGTAGCAGAGATGTGTGTGTTGCTTGTGTAGAAATAAAATTAATCAAACTCACATATTTTTTGGAATGGTTGAGCCAAAACCAAAAAGCGTTATGCGGCTTTCACATAGGATGCGGTGTGCGCTGCGGTGTGCGCTGCGCTCACCGCTGTGTTCAGCGCAGGCAAGTGATTTGTGCTCTGATGGCCAGACCAAAGTAGGCGGGTTTTCAATAAATAACTACAATGTTTATATTTGCGTTAAATAGTGGATGAGGAATACAGAGACAGATGTTGCTCGTCTCTATTTCACGTATCTTTAAGCTGCCTACCTACAGCAAGCTACTTGACTTAAAACACACCTGACATGCCAACTTGAATTGCTACGTGTTTCCATGACACAGCTTTCCTTCCGATGTCTCTGTAGGAGTATAAACTTGTATTATAAAGCTCTGGGAATTCTGAGTATAAGCTTTTCGTCCATTTTGCTTGTTTGGATGCCCCGTTTCTATTGGCCGCGCGGGTAATCGTCACAGCTGCGCTCCCGCTTTGCTCGACGCAACAAAAAACGCCCTCGCGCAGCGCAAGCCATTGAAATGAATGGGTTTCATATGTGAAAGCCCCATTAGGTTGTGCCCTGCTCTCCACTACCTATAGAGTAGTATTACATCCTTCATATCTCCAAAGAGTCTTTAGTTTGATCAGATTTATAAAAGACAGATCAGGTCTAGCGATTCTTTCTAAACAAGCCTGAGCTCCTGGATGTGTATCATGGGTGGAGCGTGTACAAAAACGAAGAAAGATCCCACTGGATAACTTATGATTCATTGCATGTTCGTTTTGTTTACATTATATGCACGTATGCGCCAACTGCAAACCAAACAGACATTTGATGCAGTTTTACTTACCGCCTGCGGCTCATGACCCGGTTGGGACCACCCCAATTCAACGAAATCCAGCGCTCAACAAACACATACCCACAACTCCGCTGCTACCCCGGATAAACGAACTATATCCATTGTTTTCATAAGGCTAGGCCAGCTTCGTACATATTTTACGAGTTAGCTAATTCGTAGGAATCATACAAAGTTAATCATGCAAAAACATACGATTCTCATGAAAAGAACAACAACAACAACCTAACCCCGCACCTAAACCCAACGTCACAGGGGTCAAGGCAAATCCAGGGCTCAACACAAAAAAAATTATACTGGCCCGATCGGGCCAGTGGTTCACATTTTCACTAGCCCCAATTAAAAAATGTCAGTGTCACATTTAAAAATAATAATTCAGAAGTCGAATATAATTGTATACATATTCACCAGACATGTTCCAACGAAAAAAGGCTCCCAACTTTTCTGCTTAAAGGAATATTCCATTTTCTTAAAAGAAAAATCCAGATAATTTACTCACCACCATGTCATCCAAAATGTTGATGTCTTTCTTTGTTCAGTCGAGAAGAAATTATGTTTTTTGAGGAAAACATTGCAGGATTTTTCTCATTTTAATGGACTTTAATAGAGCCCAACAATTAACACTTAACTCAACACTTAACAGTTTTTTTCAACGGAGTTTCAAAGGACTCTAAATGATCCCAAATGAGGCATAAGGGTCTTATCTAGCAAAACCATTGTCATTTTTGACAATAAAAATAACAAATATACACTTTTAAAGCAAAACTTCTGGTTTAAATCCAGTCGTGATGTGCCAGCGTGACCCCACGCAATACGTCATGACGTCAAGAGGTCACAGAGGACGAACGCAAAACTCCGCCCCAGTGTTTACAAGTGTGTTGAAAGAGGACCGTTCCTACGTTGTTGTATGTCAACTGATACTAATTAATGTCTTTGTGTCAGTTAATTGTTTACAATGGTCCGCAAATGTGCGTTTTATATATGTAACACGTGACCTCCCTACGTCACTACGCATTTACGTTAGGTCGCGCTAGACCGGACCTAAACGAAAAGTTGTGCTTTAAAAGTGTATATTTGTTATTTTTATTGTCAAAAATGACAATCGTTGTGCTAGATAAGACTCTTATGCCTTGTTTGGGATCATTTATAGTCCTTTGAAACTCCGTTGAAAAAAACTGTTAAGTGTTGAGTTAAGTGTTAATTGTTGGGCTCTATTAAAGTTCATTAAAATTAGAAAATCCTGCAATGTTTTCCTCAAAAAACATAATTTCTTCTCGACTGAACAAAGAAAGACATCAACATTTTGGATGACATTGTGGTGAGTAAATTATCTGGATTTTTCTTTTAAGAAAATTGAATATTCCTTTAACCTGTAAACTGAATATATGAAAATATTGCATCGTTTCTCTCGTCGTGTTTTACCCAAGTAAATGCCTGTTTTCAAGATGTTAAATAATATACATAAATGAAAATATATTTTAGTGACTGAGGGTGAAAACCTGGCCCGATCGGGCAAGTGACAATACATTTACTGGCCCGAACGTCTTTCACACTTGCCCCGGGTCACCGGGCAATCCTTCATGTTGAGCCCTGAAATCGTACAAAAACGTACAAATGTGTCCGTATGAATTAATACGAATTAGCCGACTCGTAAAATATGAAAAAATTCTCATGAGACAAACCACAACACACTTCTTCTGTGAGGTTGATTTTCGTGTCGGCACTTGGTTGGTGTGTGCGACCGTTATTCTGGTTAAAGTGCCCATAAAAGAAATAAAGCAAGATTGTTTTGCATGAATCTTTCATATTTGAAAAAACTTTCCCAAACTTGTACGAACTCTGGTGGAGTGCATTTGGCACAGAAATATGCTTTTCTATATGCTTTTTTGACACTTTGACTATGTTTAGCCTGAGGTCCAACTCTTAAACAGTGTTAAAAAGTCTGAATGCATGAAATAGCTTTAAGATCCCCCTTTAAAGACTTTATACCGTGAACCTCGCATGCTTTTAAAAATGCAGTGTTTATTCGATCTCGATAAAGCATATTGTCACTAATGTAAGCTTTCTTCTTCGATCAGATGCCTTTATGTTTTTTATTCAGGTGGACCATTAAAGATAACGACAAACACATCTCCCAGAAATCCTGTATAACCAATCAGAGAACTACTTCAAAATCTGCTAAAGGCTTTCCCGTTAGATGTAATGTATGCATTAGACGTTCAGCCAATGCCTGAGGCTAAGACTCGATGAAGTCAAATGAAGTCAAACTGATATGCAAAATAGTTTTTTAACCTAAAAAAAACATACAAATCACAACTTTAACATTTCTTAATAACTTAAAATCATTTGTGTTGTTGCTATTTGTACTGTTTTTGCTAAGTTGCAAACTATTTATTAATATAAATACTTTTCAAGTATATATATATATATATATATATATATATATATATATATATATATATATATATATATATATATATATATATATATAAATATTGTCTCATCTTGTTTTATATAAATTCATCGCAATGGCTTTGGCAGTACCAATTTACTATTATTTGTTATGCCAACAAAATACAATGCACTTTTGTACCTGAAACAATGAAACATTGATAAAAGCGGAAGAGCAGAGGGGAGTGCAATGTTTTGATGTTTGTTTACTATTCATTCTGTGTTCCCAACTACCTATTACATCCATTTTAAAAATCCCAATAGAAAAACAAAACCCACACTTTCAATACAAAATCACGCCCGAGAGCCGGTGAAAGCTGGAACAGAATGCAAATCTATAAAGCAAAGGAGACAGTAAGTGAATAATTGGCCGGGAAAACAGCGCTTTGTCACGTACCTGACTCTCAGGTGAGCGCTGCGGGAATCGTTGCCTCCGACAGAGGTGACCTTACAGGTGTAGGTCCCGATATCCCCTGACCAGGTCTGAGTGATATGCAATGTGCCGTTTGCATCTAGACGCAAACGGGGGCTCGACTTCACGTCGATAAGCGATCCTCCTTTCTCCCAGACGTACCTGTAAACAAGAAAGGCTTATTTACTTATTCCTATTCACAAAGTGTAAACAGCAACAGTACACGGCAAAATTATTTACTTAATGAAGACACAAACACATACACACACACACACACACACAATAACAGCATAGACGTATGCACTCCCACATACACGCCCTCACTTCTTAATTGCAGCCGCATCGTTTCCCCATTTAATCTCGCCCGTCCTGCTTTTAATTAAAGTCTCCATCTAAGTTATTGCTCTGTTTACATATTCATCTGTTTTCCCCGATCAAATAAATAACAGCGGCCCAGCAGGTGACAGTTAAATCAAGTCTTATGAGACTGAATATAATAAACCCGCAGGACAGGAAGTGAAAGAGTGTGTTTGCGTTGATTAAGAACCGAAAAGAGCGAGCAAAACAGAGAGTTTTAAAAAGGAGGAAAGAAAGGGTCTTACCTGACTGTGACACTAGGGTCATGGGTCACACCACAGGTCATTGCTGCTTTGGTGCCTTTGATCACGCTCTGGTCCTGAGGAGGATTGGTGATTCGTGTCCGAGCTGGACACAGATAAATCACAGAACGGTACTGTCATCGATCGCCATTGATTTGTGTTAGCCATGCACTTTGTCTCAGTCTCAGACCCCACACAAATTGTTTATAGACCGCCTGATGCGTATTGAACAAATAAATGAAAAGAGCTTTGTAAAATCGAAGCTGATCGGCAAATCCTATTTGACTGATGCTTCACAGAAAATCAGACATATGTGTGAACTGTCACGTCACAGCTTAATGGTACGGGCGTCAAGCGCAAGTGATTTCAATGTTAAGTCAATGTAAAGACACGTTGATGTGAGTTCTCGCGGCGCGAATAAGGCGAATGAAGCTTGCTCTAGTAGTGACGTTATTACAGGAAGCAAGCGGAGCCGCAGAAGCCCCTCCCATGATGCAAATTTCTGCGTGAATGTGTCGATGATTAGAATTTTATGCACGGCTTTCACACGCGAATGAAGGGAGTAAATTTAAAATGTTCAATCGTCCAACTACGCACGGTAGGAGCGAATTTGACGGCTCTAAAGCGTCTGGTGTGAACCCACAGTAATGCTACGTACACACCAAACGCGGGGCATCGCGGTTACCGCTCTAGATGACTCGCGGGATTTAAGTTAGTCTCATGCGATTTTTTCGCTCAAGTTGAATATTTTCAACTTGGGCGAAGACGCATTTGCGGGAATAGCGTGTGTTTTCATGGCAAACGCGCCGCCCATATCACGTCTTTCGCATCGCCCCATGCGAGGACATGTCTGATCGCGTCTTTGCATTGACTTTGTATGTAATCTACTCGTGCAAATCGTTGAACTCACATCTGGTGTGAACCCACAGTAAGAACTAAATAAAAAAAATATTATTGGATTTTTAAGGACTTTCATGATGGCAGGGTCTTACATTTTTTTGTGTAAAATTTGAAGGGATTTTTAATAATTATCCAATGTTTTTAGCTTTTAAACTCTCTTCTCATCCATGTTTAATAGATGAGGAGTGGGATTTTACAGTAGTCCAATGAGTTTTGAGTCTTTGGGTATGGGGTTTCTGGAACAATGACACAAAACAGC
Source organism: Paramisgurnus dabryanus (assembly GCF_030506205.2). NCBI lineage: Eukaryota > Metazoa > Chordata > Actinopteri > Cypriniformes > Cobitidae > Paramisgurnus > Paramisgurnus dabryanus. Next base: position 40,427,145 of record NC_133339.1, on the reverse strand, counting down.
CAATAAGTTATAGTGTGGCTTATTGCACTGCCCCTTGTTAAGACATTGGGTATATATAACTTAAAAATGATCTTGTAGCTCAGTAGGTAAAGCATTTTGTTAGCAGCACAAAGGTTGTGTATTTGATTCTCAAAAAATTTTGCGTTTTAATAGCTATCCAAAGACATCCCAGATGTTTAGACTAAAACAAGGCAAAATTTGGGCTGTCAGTTAAAGTTTAACCCTTTAACCGTCACCCACCCTTTTTAAAGCAGACATATCATGCCTTTAAATCTGTCCTTTTTACATATAAATCATCTATTTGTGGTCTATATAAAGCAAAACTGCAATGCTTGGGTCTGAATTCCTCATTATTATAGCCCCACAGGCCCCCTTTCTACCCCTTTTCTGATGTGCATCTGAGAGCAACTCGTTTTGGTGCTGTCTTTTTAAATGCACGTCATACCCTGCCCCCTCTCCAGGTTGCAGAGGTGACACTCGGTTAAACTCCACCCCGTTCGGCCATTTTTGTAGTTTTATAGCAGAGATACGATTATCTAGCGGCACAGAAACGTTTTATTCACTCGTTATTCACAAAATGTCAACAACGGAAGACTTGTCCATCCAGCCTTACATGTTCGCGCCAGAGTCGGAAATGGAGCGAGATGAAAATGAAGACGACGAACCTGCAGAACAACGTCTTCATATGGAGGTATCGCAATGGTGTGTTAATGCCGGCTGTCTTATTTCAGAATATTAACAATTATAAAGTTGACTATTATTCTTAGTTAATCGTAAGCTGTTGTAATATGCTATAACTTAATCCCGGGTTGATGACCACATGCGACATCCACAGGCTGCAGCCTTCGGATTGAGAAACAGCACTGCTAAACCATGACAACCGTGTACTTTACTGTTTTTAAAGTTATTTACAGCTTACCAAAGTGCTCTGCTCGTCGTCTCCAAAGATAGAAGTAATTGACCCCTCAATCAGACGAAGTCTATCGGCAAATCCTACTTTATACTGGTGGAGGTTGGTGAAATAGTTATCCTTGAAGTGCTTCGCGCACTAAAAAATGACATTTCTGTGAAAAATAAACTCAACCAGGCACAGGTTCAACAACCGACCATTTTGATTTACTCTCTCGTAACTTCTGCATCCTTGAGCTTGGACTAATATCGCAGCGAGAAATAAAAAATGGCGGATTGCTGGAAGTGTTGGGCTTGGAGTCGATGTCCTTATTCGGCAGTTCCGCTGCAAATACTGTGACGTAATTGTTCAAAAAACGTAATAGATAATAGAAAAATCAGAACCGGTTGGAAAATATGACCAAAACAGAATATAAAGATATCAACAAAGCACCTGAAGAGACTAATTTCAACTTTTATGTACTTCTAAACAATACAAATATACAACAAAATGCATTTAAGAGCTAAGAAAGTGGATTTAGCATGATATGTCTCCTTTAAGTGTGTGTGTGTGTGTGGGGGGGGAGGTTAAATTGAACCTTCAAATTAATATAACTCTGGCATATTTTGGTCTAGAAGCAAAATCTTGGTCTCTTTTTTAAGAAGACAATTAACGCTTTTCACTGAAGTGTCTGGAGTTGTGAATATTAAATAAAAAAATTGCAATAAAATATATATTTTATATTTAAAACCCATATAAAAATAAAAAAGCTTTACTCCCAAAATGATACAAAGATAAAGCAATAAGCCTCAACTAGTTCTGATCAAAATTTCGTATACACATACAATGAGGTTTTTGTCACACTTTTAGTGGTTTTACTAACAAAGGCCACTAGGTGTCAACGGTTTGCTGCATACTCACAAATCACAAATTAATAAATTACTGTCATTGCATCATTATTAATGGTTTTGAAATATGAAAACTATAATTTCCAACGATATATAGATTTACAATAGGATGTTAAAATGATGAATATATAATAATTCATATTCTTACAGGGCGAGTGACATTTAACAAAATGACTATCACTACATTCTTAGAGCTTTCCAACAAAATATGGTTTGTCAAGATTATTTCAGGTTTATAGGATATTTAATAATAAATATGTAAACACACCTTGGGCTCACCTGTTGGCCAGTGACATTTTAGAAAATCAATTGTACTATATCATTATTTTTGCAAAATGGTGATGAAATATGAAAAACCTTTGTCAAGATTAGTGCAAGTTAAGAGTAAGAAATTATTGTTTTAAAAATGTAATGCCAAACTTCCCACCTGTGGGAACCTGACAGTTAAATAGACGTCTAACCATAACCCAAAAAAAAACAAATAAAAGAATAAATCATGCATCTTGCAAGTTATTTTCCCAAAAAATGGGCAAAATGAGAGCTACCGTAATGCTTGCTGGGCTACACTGCATAAAATAACTTTTTTACTTTGTTTTTTTTAGTACAAATATCTAAAAAAAATTCAATCAAGATGCATTTTCTTGATGAGCAAAATTACCTAATATATATATATATTTAAAAAAATCTTAAAATAAGTTAACTTTTTTCTTAAACACTTAATTCAAGAATTTTTTTTCTTGTCCCATTAGCAGATTATTTATTTTGTGCTTGTTTTAAGCACAAATTACCTTAAATTTTATATTTTATGTCTAAAAACTAGACTTATTTTCTTAGGTAATTTTGCTTATCAAGAAAATGCATCTTTATTTAAGAATTTTTATATATCTGTACTAAAAAACAAGACAAATTTATTAAGTAAACAAGGCATAAATGCAAAATGTATACCTTGTAATGCACTATAAGTTTGGATAAACGTTTCTGCAAAATGACTTCCTGTCTAAGTGGGCGATCAGACTAAGCTGCAATAAGGATCAGACTATGATTACATGATGCATGCACTTACCCCACACCACCAGATCGGCAGAAGCCTCGTCAATCCCACGTGAGTTACTGGCCATGCAGGTGTATGTTCCAGCATCAGACAGGTGGGAGGGACTTATCAGGAGGCTTCCCGACTCCAGCAAAGTAAAACGTGGCAGCTGGACAGATCCGCTAGCCAGAACCCGATCAGCTGAAAGATGACAAGCGAAAAACACAGGGGAGAAAGATTAAAAATTCAAATAAAAATCAAATAGACACGATGGTCTCGAAATTGTCAGAAAACTGGTGATTGGAGACTTGATTTAGCCGTCAGTTTCGGTTATGTTTGCAAGTCCATGAGACACTTGATGATGAATATCTTCCTTTTACAGAGATGACTGATTAGAGACTGACCTTTCTGCCATGTGATTGCAGGCCGTGGGGCTCCTGAGGTCTCACAATGTAAAATGATAGACATGCCATCAATCACAGCGCTGTCAGAAGGGCCGGCCGTGATGTTCGGGGCGATACCTGCGGAAGAGAAGCCAGATGGTCAGACAGACCTACGCACAAACTGTATGCACAGGCCGAAAATGAAAATGAATCTGTGGGTGAATGTCCTGGAGAAAAGCTATTTATTTCCTACTTGAAGTTTGTGAGACCCTCAAGGCAAATATTAGATGTAAAATGTGGATATTCTTAATTGTTTCCAGGTTTCAAGTAAATCATTGTTAGTAAGACTGTCGGTTTAATTCATTTTAATATTAAAATTAATAACTCGATAAAGAAAATAGCGCATTAGCATAAATTAACAATTCATGCTTTGACATATGTAGATTTCATAATAATAGGTTTTATTACCATCAGTGCAATGCAATGATTAATGGACAAACTCAATTTATAAATAGACAACTGTGCACCGTAGGCCAGTCATTAGTTTATAGACACTTTTTCTCTATTATCTAATGCGTTATCTAAGAATGTACTGTTTCCAATTATCTTTATTTACAAGCTTTATTTTCATTTCTATCAGAAGCTGCAACTAAAGTGACAAATGAATTTACCCAGCAATTACAACTGCATAATTTTTTTCACTTTAGGGCCCCCTATTTGTCCACATCAATGTTTAAAGGCCCCCTAACAAAAATTTATATGAAGTCAAATAATCTAGAGCTTAGTATGTAGCATGTCAGATTTGTTACAAAATAACCAAACAATAAGAAATATCTTAGAAATAGCTCAGATTTTTTACTAGCAAAATGGCCGATTCCGATTTTAGCAGTTAGCAGTTCAATGTTACCAATTGTTCATAACTGACCAGCACAAATATAAATTATAACAATTGGTAAGTCTGATTAAAGACAGACAAATTTATCCAGATTAAATCAATTGATCTATATATTAACTCTTTCACCGCCAATGTTCTTCTTTAAATATATAAACACACAATATACCAAATGAAAGAACAGACCCTCTGCTTTCAAACAAAAAAAAAAAACGTTTCATCCTACCTTCAGTGGTTCTTTTGCAATCAGCTTTTGAATATGGGTAGGTTTCTGCAAAAACACCACATTTTGAGCAAAAAGCAGAGATAATTCCATTTTTGTGACGGACTTTTCATAGAGATCCCATTCAGAGCGATCTTTAAAACAGACACGGACATGCAGCCGCTTGCCATAGGGCAATACTTCCGGGTGTAAAAAGTTGCGGAATTGCGGAAAGAAGGAAAATCTCGTCATTGGCGGGGAAGCGTGTTCTCTTAATTGACGAGATATCTCGTCAATGGCGGTGAAAGAGTTAAAAAAAATACAAATATATCAAAATTAAATCAAATCTGTATTGTATACAGCAAGTTTGCAAAACTTGCCATCAGCGTGTATTTTTAAGCTGTGTGTGAGAAAGATGTTCAGTGTTTGGGAGAATACATGTTCACACTGCAAAAAATGACTTTCTTACTTAGTATTTTTGTCTTGTTTTCAGTAGAAATATCTAAAAATTCTTAAATCAAGATGTATTTTCTTGATGAGCAAAATGACCTAAGAAAATAATACTAGTTTTTAGACAAAAAATATACAATTTAAGTGAATTTGTGCTTAAAACAAGCAAAAATATCTTCCAATGGGCGTGAGAAAATTTTACTTGAATTAAGTGTTTAAAAAAAAATCTTATTTCACACATTTTTTTCTCACCCCATTGGCAGATAATTTAGCTTGTTTTACGGACAATTTCACTTAAATTGTATATTATTTGTTAGACTTATTTACTATTTACTCAAGAAAAAGCATCTTAATTTAAGAATTTTTAGATATTTCTACTGAAAACAAGACAAAAATACTAAGTAAGAAAGTCATTTTTTGCAGTGCAGTAGTACATGGCAATAATAATGAAATGCATCTCTAGTACTCTCATTAATTTAGGGAAGCCTTTATAGTCTACTTTCCTTAGTTTTAGGTAAGCTAAAGATTCTGTTTGCAAAGCAGTTGGAGAGTTTTTGAATGAATCAATCATAATTAAGCACAAATTTGGCTATACTCAAGAAACCTGCGTTATTTACCGCATTCATTGGATCTTTTTTTAACTTCTTAACACGCACCGGCCCGGCGGCGGTCCCTAGGGGGCGTTTTTACGTGTTTTTGTACTTTGTTTAACATCAAATATTCAATCAACAATCATAAACTTTGCATTATTTGAAAGTTTAAACACTCAAAATTCATGTTCTGAGCTTATTTTTGCAATCAATACACTGGTGTGGAAAGGGTTACATGAAATGCAGACGGAACGCATATAAAAATGGGTGTGGGTACTCACATGTCTTGCCATATGGTTCTGATCATCTCTGACAATTCCCAAAAACTTCAACGTACATTGCAATGTAAGGGTCCACTCTTCAAAAAGCATCCCACGTTTTAATCCAAAACAACGAAAAATAGTGATAAATCCAGCAATACCCTCCTTTATTTACATCCGCGCGTCCGCTAAGTATGATCGATCATGTTTATTTTCTATCAAATATCGAGTTTTATCAGTGAAAATCCATCTCTTCCTGCTTTCGTTGGACTCTTCCGATAAATATCCCGCCCTATTTTTCTGTTTTGTTCAATCAGATAAGGTTTGACAACTCAAAATGAATCGGGAACACCGATTTGCCCAGACAGATGTCCTTCAGCTAACCATAGGCTTTTGACTGGATTACGCCAAAACAAAGCCAGCCAATGCTTAGCCAGCAAAGTTTTGATGGGCAGGGGTAGTAACCAATCATGAAACGATTACAAGGATTCAACTTACGTCAGTAAAGTGTACTTCTGCGCAAATCTACAGAAGCGCATGGAGAGGAATGCCCACGCCCCCTCCCTGCGCGTTTCTTTGTTTGGGTAGCATAGCAGCCGGCTAGGCTCTCCGGAGCCGCTGAGAAACCTCTCAAAGGTTAGATATAACATCTCCATTGTGGATTATCGACTGCAGAGGACTTGTTTGTGTTGAGAGTGTTTTGGAGAAGTTGATAAAGAGCATGATCGCGGAGCAAAGATACAAGATTGGATATAAACGAAACCGCGTCGTCGACGAGAGATGGACCGGACTATGAGCTCAGCTGCGCTCGCTTGGATAAAGTAAGTGGATTCTTTTGTTCATTAGTTATTTTACGTTACATTTCTAGTTTCTTGTTAGCTGTTTTGATTATAAAGTAACAGTGGAGATGACTAAAATACGAGTTTTACATGGTTTCATTTTCTATGACATGTTATATAAATGAATCATTTTTATAGCTACATGAATCAAATGCACAGAATATACAAACTAAAAACAAGATATGTGGTGGAAAATATGAGTATTACCAGCTGAGAAATATAGGTTATTTGGCAAACATAAGACATTTGTAATTATAAATATATTCATGTAATGTGTGTATGTGTGTATGTATTATGTTCATGTATATTACATCATAGTTTCTCATACAAATAGTTGTATGTCTCTAACTTTTTGACTCAAACTAAAATCCTCTCTTGCTTTGTGTGTGTCTGTGTGTTGTGTTGTGTTGTGTTGTGATGTGATGTGATGTAACAGGTCTTCAGCTGACATCCAGAGGAGGACTGGAATCTGGAGTGCATTCATGAGCGACCACATTCAAAATAGCAAGTATTTTGTTATAATGTGCAAATGTTTTTTTCTGAAATAGTTTTTTCTATGTGCTTTGGTGGGCAGAGAAGTTCTGAATTGATATACATCATGTAATATGTAGTCCTGACTCATTTTCTTTTGATAATCATGTCATTTTGTTATCATGTGTATATTTGGAGTTTCCAAGTGCACTTTTTCTGAAAGGACGCCTGGACTTTTTTTGAAATAAAAGCTCACAGAAACAACATTTTTTGGAGTATCATTCTCAAATTTGAATCACAGCATGGTCAGACATTCAGTTTACCTATATGGTGTCCCCAGGTGTCTCAGATGACCATTTCATACCTTTTTTGCTAAGTGAATGTTATTTAAAGAAAAACGGAAGTCATTTAATGTATATTTTACCTTGTTTTACTCTGTTTCTTTACTACTCTGAGTTGTTATGACTATTAGGCAACAATATGTCAAGTGTCTAGTTTCAAACAAGACCAGAATTATGAATATAGACCATAGGGTTTAAGAGCTGCAGACGTTTTAGTTTGGAGTTGTCGTTTTTCAGAAAATGCTCAAAAATAGAAGTGCTGGCTAACAGGTTAACTTTCACTCTGTGCGTGTGCACGCCACGCGTTCAAGTGAATGACATCAGAGGATGCGCGAGAGCGATTTGAAATCTGACTCCTCTGTATGATTTCTTAAGTCGCGGTACTTTGATGTCTTCTGCATGTCAGTTCTTGCATCGTCGGGTAAAGTTAAACATACAAAAAAAAAACCCTGAGACAGCTTTGAACTCGGTAGAGAACTTCCCTGCACCTCGTCCATTAAAGGGGCCATGGCACAAGACTTTTTTAAGATGTCAAAGAAATCTTTGGTGTCCCTAGAGCACATATGTGAAGTTTTAGCTCAAAATACCATATAGATCATTTATTATAGCATGTTAAAATTGCCACTTTGTAGGTGTGAGCACAAATGTGCCATTTTGGTTGTGTCTTTTAAAATGCAAATGAGTGGATGAAGTGCAAACACTAATCACAATGATGGTGGTTTGTTGCAAATGAAACTCAATTGGGCTGTGAATTTTTTTCTCTCTCCCTCTGTGGTTGGTTAGTGCAGATTAAAGGGTGGTATTATTATAATATGAGCTCCTTATGACATCATAAGGAGAGCCCAATTTCAACGACCTATTTTTTCAATGGTTTACCAAAACTAAGTTAATAGGTAAAGTCAAACATGCAAATTTATCATTCAACACCATTGCTGATTAGTTCATCCATAATATTTTAGTTTTGTGAAGACGTCTCATTCCCGCGATTTGAATTCGCCTTGGTTTGCTACCTCACACACGTAACCAATCACATGATCACATTTGAACTCACACGTGCTGAACTCACGTAAAGTGTGAAATAGTCTAACCTGCGAAAATCAGTGCTAAAAACACATAGGGGCGGTTTTCCGGACAGGGATTAGACTAGTCCTAGACTAAAATCAATGTAAGAGCTGTCCAAACTAAAACAACTTGCACTGACATATCTTAAAATACATGAGTGATCCATGGGTGATCCTTTGTTTTGCCTCAAATGTTCACAAGTAATGTTTTAGTAAGGCACGTTTGTTAAAACTAGTTATATTTCCTAATAAAACTAAGGCCTTATCCTGTTAGGATTAAGATAATCCCAAGAAACCACCCCTTAGTTAATGCGTATTTCATGTATGCATTGTGATACCATAATTCTCAAATATATGTTTGAAACTACCAAAATTGCCATCTATTTATGTGTACAAAATGATGGAAGCGGGAACTAATTTGCATATTCATAGATCCGCCTATATTGGAATACTAAATAAGGAAAAACTTTTACTTATGCAATGATGACGCTCAAAGACAAGTTTCAGGTGATAAAAATATCGACTACAGGAGGACATTAGTCATTTTAAGTTATCTTGAGTCCCCCTTTAAAGTTTGTTGAGGGCCCCTAGTGGGCTTTAGCCTCCTGGTTGAAAAGCTAATAATACATACATTTATTTATTTAAAGGCACGGTGCATGATTTTTGAAAAATACTATGGAAAAGGGAGTCGGACCGAGTACCGAAACACACTTGTAGCCAATCAGCAGTAAGGGGCGTGTCTACTAACCAAAATCGTTGCGTATGTGTGGGGCGGATCTATCAAAAGAAGGTTCAGTTTCGTGTTTGTTTAGGTGATTTCAAATGTCAACATTGGCTTTCAGAAATCATGCACCAAGCATGAACCCAACATGCCTTTAAGTTTTTGTTGACTATTGAAATATGAAATGTTTCTTTAAATGGAAATGATGCTTTAACTATGAAACTAAAACCAGTTGGTGGCGGTGAGTCATTCAACTGAATATTTTAAATATATATAATATTTTATTTTGGATTGTACTATGTATACATATACATATCAACATATCAGGCCATTACAAGGCAGTGCTTCTTTAATTGAAAAAGTTGCTAAACATGAAAAATAAAACTTCATTCGACCTGATTTTTCGAGCTAACCCTGCTTGACCAATCACCTTCTCTGCAGACGCACAGGATTATGGGAAGTCAGTCAAGGATACATCTCTGCTGCCTTCACAGTTCCATGATAAAGGTATTTTAGGATTCAGACACGCCTTGATGCATTCCTACCTGGAAATGTGTCCTCTGATGGCAGCATTTAACAGCTTTCGAATGCAGCCGCTGTCTTTAGGAATGAGTCACTGAATCAATGACTCACCTGAATTGTTCAAAAACTTGCACTACAGTTCTGTTGCGGCTCTGTTATTTGCTCTATTTTGTTGACGAAATCCATTTCACATTTGTAACCTCGCTGCTAACAGATATCTTGCTTGCGTGCATTTGCGTGCATTTGCTCAAATATAAGTTATAAATAAATTGTGTGAAAATTACAGATAAAACATGAACACCGTAAACACAATCAAAACTTCGAAAGAATAAAAAATCAATAATTAATAAATCGGCACCTTTAGATGCGCTTATTATTCAAACTTTGTTTTCAGAATTAATCGCACTGAATAAAGTATAGTCATTTTTTACGTGTACACGAGGGTCCGCGCACCGCTAGGGTGACCATATGTGCCATTCTTCCCGGACGCATCCCGTCCAGGATTTCGGTGCGTCTTACGGAAGTCGTATTTGTTGACCGCATACGTCATAGAGGATTATTATTATTATTACAGAAAAGCAACCGTTACATTTTAAGGTAAGAATGAAACTACGATTGTATATCATATGTTTTTAACTGAATGGCGTATGCGGTCAACAAATACGACTTCCGGAAGACGCACCGAAATCCTGGACGGGATGCGTCCGGGAAGAATGGCACGTATGGTCACCCTACGCACCGCCAGATTAAATTTTTTTTTTATACATTTTACACGTAGGTCGCACATGCGCCCACAGGAGAATGTGGTGTGTTACCCAAAAGCATTGCATTTTGTCAAAATCTGCATGCGTCGAGCGTACGAGATATACAAGTCAAATAAACTATAGTTTGCAAGGTTGTGTGTTCGACCGTGCACGTACGTTGGCGTACACGTAAAAAAGACTATACTGGGGACTTAGGGATGATACAGCTCTTGATTTACATGGCTGTATACTGTAATTGAAAGGCCCGTGGCGTGTGAAATTAGTTCCACGTGCTTCATTTTGTTTCGCAATAATGCTGGTTATTAAAGCAGCATCCAGCTCTCCAGGAGCCGCCTACAGCAGGATTACGTTGACCGCATGAAGTGGATATTCAGTCGACCCAAAATCACGTCTCTCTAACTCGATCAAATCATCAAATATGTCTTTTTCAAGCTGTCCACGAAAGACGAATGAAATAAATATTGGATGACTACAAGAGCTGTTCAGTGCTGAGAAAAAAATCCATTATTCTTTCAATCTCCCGCTTCTAAACTTTAAATAATCTCTCTTTTCAATCTTTCTCCCTTTGTAGAAGGCGCTGAAAAGTCGAGGGGTTTCTAAAATGATAAATCTGACAGGAGATAAGCAAGATGATGAATGGAGTGTAGAGGAGAAATAAATGAAGAAGAGTTATTGACAGGCCCAGATGGTCCTTTGACGTACTGGTGACAGCGAGGTACGTGTTCGTCTGGATTTCTCCCGCTAAGTTGCGAGCGAAACACTGGAACATGCCGGTATCGTCGGGTAGCAGTCCATTTATCTGCAGGCTGCCGCCCACCAGGACCCTGTAACGAGGTGTCTTCACGGGACTTATGGGTACAGCGTCCTTGTACCAAACGATATCTGGCTGAGGAACACCTGCGGGGGGATCAGAGTGTTATCTAACACATTCGCGCGAACGCATGCCGTGCTCACACTGCATCTCGCAGACTTACCGCGGGCTTGGCATGGGATGTCTACCACCTTCTCCATCTCAGCCGTTATGTGTCTGTCAGGTTCCTTCACAAACTGAGGATGTTCTGCAAAGAGTCATTAAAATAAAGAACACTGGGATGGACAAACAAGACCTACAAAAATGTGAAAGCATTCATACCACAGCTGCAGAAGTCATTCTACTGAATATAACATTGCGATGAAAAGTTAATGTAACATTTCGATTGCTGTGCGGTTGCAGCTAGTGCGTTTGAAGAGATTTAAAGGATTGCTGTGTGCTTGGTTTAAGGAACCCACCTTGCACTGCAGTTCATAGATGTTTGGCCATTCATATAAACTTATCACATACCCTATAAATTAGGGTTGCCGCGGTGACGTAATTTTCCCACCGGTTAATCGGCGCGTCACAAACTCGGTGATCCCGGTTTCACCGAGTGGGAGGGGCTTAAAATGCGCATGCAGACGTGCACATTTTACTTTCACTTTTGAATTACGCAACTGTTTAAATGCAGCGCTTGCGTAAGCTGCGTTAAATCGCCTATGAATTTGCGTGCAATGCGAGTGCAACAGCTGGTTTACTTAAGTGCTTGAGTCAATGTGCGCAGGTAATTCTCACAGAACCCGCCAGTCCCAAGCAGAGCAACCGGCTACTTCTCCATAAAAGCACTGCTTGAATGATGGGTTTAATATTTTTCTTGATGAAAAACACAACAACAAAACGATCTCGCTTATTTTAAACATCATATATGTATATTATAACAAAAACGAGCAAAGCACGCGGCTTCTGTCATCATCTGGTCAGTCAGCTCGCCTTGCAAACTCTGACAGAAATAAATGAAATCTGACACCTGCGGCGGCTCTGTGACGTGACGCGCGTTCAGCCCCGCTGAATTCAGACAACAGACACATTCAGTTGTAAGGGTTTGCTCTCTCTAACGAAACTAAATAATTTAATAACACGAAAATATCAAAACGACGGTGAAAGACGGTGTCGCGGTGGGCAAGTGATATAACCGATGAGAGGCTTAAGCACCGGTTATCACCGTTTCACCGACTATCGCGGCAAGCCTACTATAAATATAAGCAAAAGCTCTGATTCCAGATAATTTACTCAAAAAACGTAAACATCTTGGATGACATGGGGGTGAGTAATGCCTTAAAATACATTAATAAGGTACACCCCGAGTTCCCTCTGCTAATTAGTTTGCATGTGTCATAAATAACAGCGACTTTTGATGTATGCAAATCAGCTGTCACGAACACCAAGCTGCTTACGAAGCCATTAGGTGGAAAACACCTGGAGAAGTTTATAAAACTTCTGGCAAGCTGGAAACCTTTTTTGGAACGCTGTCCATCATAACAAAATAGCATAAACATGACACAACCCAGACAGTTCCAGGATCAAGCTGTCTAAACAAATTTAGCTCCTGAACAAGAAGAGCAAAAGAGACCAGCTGTAACACAGAGCTGAAGAACAGGCACAAACTGTCCAGGCGTCAACAACCGAGACAGTGCTTCTCAAAATCACCTCTATAGCTACACTGCAACCATTCCTGAGGATGGCCAGTATAATATATATATATATATATATATATAGGATATATCTATAGCTTGCTGGAAGACAAGCAATGCTGAAAGGCTGAAACTGATGGAAGAACATGCAATGTTACACTAAATACCAGGGCCGGCCCTGGGCATAGGCGGAATAGGCAAATGCTAAGGGCGCCGCCGACCCCTTGGGGCGTCCGTGCGCCCAAATTATTATTTTTTTTAATATATGTATATAAACATTTAACTATAAATATTTATATATTTTATTATATAAATATTTTGCACAAGAAAACAGCAGTTAATAATGAATTATTAGTAGCATAGTATCTCGGAAGATCGTGCTTGTTAAATAGCTCTGTGGCTATACTGCACTGAAGCGGCAGTTTAAAATATAAACCCAGAATTTAGCGAACGTCAAGAACAAGAAAACGGAAACAACAATCAGACAGAGACGCGGAATTTACATAATGTTACACAGACCATGTTTAAATTTCAATGTTTCTGCACAGAAATACCAACTTGTTCACTTTGTTTGGTATTAATAAGCTGCGCATTGGAGTGCTGGCCGCGGTGCTGAAGACGCGCTCGGACGGAGTACTGGTGGCAGCACAGATTTACGTGCAACCTATTGGAAACTATTATTCGTTATTATATAATTATTATTCGTTATTTTACTTTATTACTTCCTCTTAAGAAGAGTTTTGCAATTTTATTTCAATATTTCTCTTTATATAAATACTATTTTGTACTTAAATCTATAATTTCATTATTTTACTAACCCAACTAACTCATCTGAAAAAAATATATCTCTTTACAAAAAAACTTATTTTCTTCTATTTAAAAGCTGTAATTTCGTTATTTTACTAACCCAACTAATGACTCCTCCACTTTCCAATAGATTGCACGTAGATATCTGTGTATATGTGCCATCACGCATCTTCAGCACCGCGGGGAGCAGCCAGCACTCCAATGTGCAGCTTATTAATACTAGACAAAGTTGGTATTTCTGTCCAGAAACATTGAAATTTATACATGGTCCGTGTAACGTAATTTAAATCCCGCGTCTTGGCCTTATTGTTTTTCTCTTGTTCTTGACGTTCGCTGAATTCTGGGTTTATATTTTAAACTGCCGCTCCAGTGCAATAGCCACAAAGCTATTTAACAATGAGCACAATCTCCCGAGACACTACAACATGCTACTAATAATTCATTAATAAGAGCTGTTTTCTTGTACACAATTAAATATTTTAAGTTAAATGTACAGTGTTAAAACATGTAAAAAAGACAAGATTTTAACAATGTCAAGATCAAATGCCTGAGTAACAGGGTATTGTGTGTATGTGTTCGTGTGTTTGTGTGTGTTTCCAAAACATTTTCAAAATAAAGAAAAACAAGACAAAGCTGTGCAGTTTGTTTCTGTGTAAGTTTATGAATAAAATGATTGGAACACAATTGTGATTCTGTGATTCTAAAGGGCACCAGGTGAAATCTTGCCTAGGGCAGCAAATTGGCCAGGGCCGGCCCTGCTAAATACAGTCCAACATCCAGGATAACCATCCCGATCAATTTGCTTATTGATTTGAAAGAATATTGGCCCTCATTTATCAAGCAAGCGTACAACAGAAAACTGCGTACGCTTGTTTTCATGCAAGGCATTTATCTATATGGACGTGAGCGTAGCTATGATCAAATCTCACGTCAGGTTTCACCTCATGTTCGCAGGTTTTGAGTTATGTTTTAGTATGTTTTAGTCATTTGATATTTTATTTAAAAATGATAAAAAGGTTAGAAATAGTGTTTTTTAGGTTAAAGTTTAACAACTGAAAAATTAGATTTCTGCTAAAAAAAAAACATTAGTAGTTTCTACAGTAAAAATAACAACTTTCACAGCTTTAAACTACCGAGCCCCTAAGGTGGCATTGGAGTAAAAAAAAAACTAAAGTTTAGTTTCATGTGCTCACGTGAAACTTTCATGTGCTCAGGCAAAACCTTCATGTGCAGAATTTTTTTTAAAAGTTTAGTTTCGCGTGCTCGCGAGAAACTATCGCATGCTCGCGTGAAACTATCGCGCGCGCGATTGTTTCAGGTGAGCACGCGATAGTTTCACGTGCGCGCGCGATAGCTTCACGTGAGCACGCGAAACTAAACTTTAAAAAAAAAATTCTGCACATGAAGGTTTCGCGTGAGCACATGAAAGTTTCACGTGAGCACATGAAACTAAACTTTATTAAATTTTTACTCCATGTCCCCTTAGGGGCTCTGTATTTAACAGCCGTCCAAGGTCAGAAATATATAAGACTGCATTAAATTTACATGCACCCTGGTGTGCGCAGAGAGAGAGTTTGTTTTACAGTGCATCTGAAAAGAAAGATAAACGTATTTTATGTGAATTGTCATTAATTTACTAATTCTACCACCAATGTTATGTGCAAACCTGCAATGACATTCACATGTACAGCATGATATTTATTTACATTTATTTCTATTTTTATGCGGCAAGGCAAAATATTTAATTAAAAAAATACTATACATAGCTCTAATATATCATATATAACTCTAAAAACACTTTTATCTAAAAATGTAACTAATGGATACTAAACGTAACTAATATATATATATACACAACCGTGGTTTAAGTAAAATTAAAAAGTTTGTTTTATTCTGCCAACTACCGACAACAGTTTTGCTCAGTGTTCGAATTATGTCAAAACTTATGGGGGGTCCCCTAGCTAAGCAGTGAATCAAATAAACATTAACACTGTCTTCTTGATATAATTAATGTTTTTAAAGATACAGAAGTGATTTTCCTTTGTTTTCTGTTGTTTAATTAATATAAATGACACAAACATAAGCAGATAAGAACTGCTACTTTCAGACCAACACAAAGATTTGACTTCTTTCTGAACTGTGTGCACTCACTTTAAGACATAACTGAATGTTTTTATGAGAAAAGGTGCCAAGACTGTGGTATTTCAAAATAATTTTGTGTTTGCATGCTTTAGAATCACGCGTCTCCGTGCGTCTGCTTATGAGTGTGCGTCCATTGGAGTATGTGTGTGTGTGTCATTGTCTGTGCGCACATACAACAGCTCACTTCTTGCGCTCAAATTGTTTAAAATCGCTTGCATGTTAACATTTGCAAAGTTTAAAAGACAAATGCAAAAGTTAACTTTCTATAATTAGTTAGGCTATTTATTTCTGAATGATGCGTTTTTAAGCAATTACTATTAAAGCGACTATCATTTATTATCATTTATGCGTGATTTCTTCTGCTTTCCCAATAAAATATTTTGTGTTTCTTTTGACTTGGTGGACCAGAGGTCAATTTGAGTGTGTAGCCTCGCCACCGTTATGAAATAATAGTTTGAGAAGAATAAAAAAAAAAACTAACCCTAAAGATTACTAAATATTCTTACCGTCACTGAGGTGAAAATAATCCACACGCTGACAAAGACATTAACTCGTCTGTCAATTCCTCCAGAAAGCAGCAGGAGGCGCACTTGCGAGTTTATATTTATTTCAGACAGAACTCATTTGAATTCGTTTGTTGCGAAATTGGGACAAATAACGGACAGGAGCCTATTGCTTTGTGACAGCGCAACCTGAGAATTTTAAATTAATGTAGTATTTTATTTTTAATAAAAACCAGGGGACCCCCCTAATTTATATTTTTGTGCTTTATGGGGGGTCCCTCAAGGCTTATAGCAGGTCCGGGACCCCCCAGACCCCCTTCAATTCGAACACTGTTTCTGCCTAGTTTTTAATAAAATAAAGTTGTTTTATTTTGCATTTATTTACTGAAAATTGACATCGGGGAAAACATGGTCCGAAAAACAAAATAGATACAGTGTTTTCTGATATTTAATACAGCAGAGAAAACAAGTTCAAATTCAATTCTCAATAACAAAATGCTAATGTTTTTACATGTATTTCAGGAAAATTTCAGAAATAAAATTTTATGGAATAACCCTGATTTTTAATAAAATCTTTAAAAAAGTATTTTACATTGTTGTTGGGGGACTTCACTGTAGTGCAGTAATTCTCAAAGTGTGGGCCGCGGACCATTAGTGGTCCGCCAAACCCCCCCAGTGGTCCGCCAAAAGATTACCTAAACTAAGCAAGTGTTTATACAATTGTCACTTATTTAAGTAGATTTTTAATGCACTTGCAAAACTGATATCAGTTCTTGCCATTCTGTTTTAATAACGGAAAAATGGATCGGTGGCTAAACCAAAGAGGAGTCAAAAGAAAAGATCAAGCATCAACTGAAAGCAGCTAAAATTCACAGATCTATTAGTTTTGTAATGTACTAGTTTTTATGTGTAAAATCCCTGTAATTTCAGTGATTTTGGACATGAAGGGGAACATTTTTTTTCAGCATTTTATTTTTACCATAGTTACAACCATAGACTTCATATACCCGCCACCTCAGTTTTAAATTAATGGCTCTTTGGAATGACATTAAGTGGGACCTAGGCTGTTATACTATGTTTAATTGCAGTTTTTTTCATATGTGCAGTATTGTTGTTCATATTAAGCTGCAACTCATTTCACATTTACTTTTTCAAATGAACTAAAATTCATATAATAATTTCTGAACATAGCATTGCATTTGTGTTTAGAAAATTAGTTTTTGACTTGAAACAGTTGCTTATTAAACTTAAATTTAGCTTATCCTTGCTATTTTGTTGTTTTTGGGGGCGTGTTAGAGTGGGATTTTGTTAGGTGGTCCTCAGAAAAAAATTGGAAGTTAAAGTGGTCCTTGGGCTGAAAAAGTTTGAGAAACACTGCTGTACTGTATGTCTCTAATTTTTTCCGCGACTGTAAATATATAATGAAATGGTTAAAATAATTACTAAGTATTTAATGTTTATATTTAAAGAGAATTGTTTCCAAAATGCGATAAACACCTTTTTTTTATTAGTTACCACCAAAATCAGTATTGTATCAGGTCAGTATTAAAAAGTTAATTCTTAATTTTACGCAAAATCCAATATCCGCCGTGTTATTCTGTCATGTTTTCTCCCTTTTTTCCCAAAACGCGATAAACGGCAGTCATCCTTCTCTGCAAAATGCAATAAATCCTTTTAACCAATCACAGCGCACCATTCCAGGCATTGTAAATAATAATGGCAGCGCATTGAATACACACAGAATTTAAGTTTTCCTCATCTACTTTGTACATTGTGATCAACAAACAAACAAAAACAAAATGTTTGTTTTTTTCAAAACGTGATAAACGACATTTTTTTTAAAATGAGTTTGTCATGTCATTTGGCTGTGTACTGAACCTATTCACTGCTCCATGAACGTTTCATGCCAAATCACTACATTTCCTTGTTAAAATGTAGGTACAAGATGCCGTTCTTTTCCAAAACGCGATAAGCGCCGGAGCCTATTTTTAGCGTAAACGCAATTTATCCTCTCGACCAATAAGAATTTGATGAGCGTTCTACGCAATCCAATGGCGGCGCTCTGAACAGATGTTTGTTTATGTCCATTAATTCCTCAAAATTAGTGCTTTCAAACAGCGTAAACACGTTTGATGGCCTTGATGAGCCAGCGAGCCCTACACCTAAAGTAGAAAACACAGACTGGACACAGAAAATAACAAAAAAATAAGGTTCGTCACTCGGGTGGCACATTATTACATGCGGATTAATGTCATAACTAATGTCAGGATTAATGTCATCATCCGGAGAAGGTACCCGTTTGCAAGGCGATCTTCATCAAAGTACAACTTTTGTTTCAGAATTGGCTCATTTAATACGGTTTGTAGGTTTCTCCTTTGAGATAATTTTTTTTCCTGCAAAGAAGCCTGCTAACGTTACATGAAAAGTACTGAATAGTTCAATAGCTACTGATAGACAGACTTGCGTTTGATACATTGACCATGATAAGGTGTTAGGGTAGATTGTGTGTAGTGCAAAAGTACAAAATGTGGCTTGTGAACAATGCAGGGATATCTGCAAAGCCGTGCTTTTTGGATAGGACATATGAGCGTGATGTTACATGGGATGTCATTGAGAGCAGGTCGAGGGGAGCAAAATCTGAATAATTTACTTCTCTTTGAAAATCAAATTATGGATAACCTAAAGATGCTATATGAAAGTTTGTAACAGAAAAAAGCGGTTTTCATCTTGTCACTTTCTTGGTATAGAAAACACCTTTTTACAGAAATTAGTCAAAATGATTTTATTGCATTTGGGAACCAAACCTTCATATATATATATTTCAATTCTAGATGATGCCTGGCATCCTTTGCACAGTAAATTTCAGTTACTCCCGTATGGGATGAAGAACATAGTCCTGAGATGTAGAACAAAGAGATATAAAAGTAGCTTTGTACTGTTAATTTGATGAATAACTCAAAGATTTTTTTGTATTTTGTATTGGATTTTTGGTTTGTTTGTTTTTAGGTTGGTTTTATGTTTCTTATGACCCTTGTGTGGTTTAGTTTCGGAGCACTTTATTGATGTATGAAACATGAAATATGTACATTGCAATTTCTCTGCAGTGATCAAGCTCCAAACTGCATTTTCCCGACTTCCTTTTATTTTGCTTTTCAAGCTATTTCGTTTGAACTTGAAAGGTCAAAGGTCGGTATCCATGGAGACGTGGCCGTGTTACAATCCTTAATGTCGTGAACTTCATTTATATGGGCATAGTATTCGAATTATGATTGTTATCAGCCGTCACATTTATCAACATTCAGATCTGGACGCATGTGAAAGTTTAATGAATCACATGCGAGCGTTGGCGTAAGCGGATGTTCGCTGGTTTCTACGTTCGTTTGATAAATGAGGGCCACTGTCATCAAGGTCAACATGCATAGATCTCAAAACAGGCAAATCCTTGAATAAACCTGTTTTAGTCAGCCAGATTTCTAGGTTTAGTTCAAAGACTCATTTTCTAGCAGGATAATAATCCGCACAGCATTGAAGGATTGGCTTCAAAGAAGAAGGTTAATATTCTGGAATGACCCAGCCAGAGCCTTGACTTGAATCCAATTGAAAATCTAGCATACGACTGGAAAATTACAGACTCTCCATTTAATTTGGTAGAGTTGGAGCATATTTGCATGGAATAAAAAAACACAATTTAAATGCACAAGCTTATAGGGACTCGAGACGACTCAAGGCTGTAATTGACCAAGCGCAAAGTATTGGCTTATAAATGAGCATTTACTTCCGGAGAAATGAGTGAACTGCAGAGTTTGATTAAAAAACCTTCAAATTTAAAATGAGAAAGTCATGCAGGTGAGTAAATGCTTTCACTATAAAGCACATTTACAATAAAATATTGGTCCGGGTGTCGTTCTTACCCAGAACGTGCAGATGTGCCCCAGCTCTGACAGAGGGGGCGCTGCTGCTCCGGAGAGAGGCTTCACACTCATAGTAACCGCTGTCACTGACCAATGGACCGCTGATTGTCAGGCGACGGCCAAAGTCCCTAAGGCCTCGGTTTACCAGTACTCCATTTTTCCGCCATGTAAGACTGAGTTTAATGAGAGGCCTGGAGAAACAAGAGAAATACGGACAAACACGGGCAGGGAATGAGAGACGAGCGGTGCCCGAAGGAAACAAATAAACCGAATTGAGTTTTAATAGTCTGATGGAGGTCATTTGGAGGGCTCGTGCTCACACACCTCGCATTGGCCACACATTCCAGCGTGACCTCAAACGTGCCCACCATCACACTGGTGTTCCTCGGTGGGACTATTATAGTGGGAGCGATGGGGTCTGCTGGGCCACCAACATCTAAAGAGACAAACAGAACACAAACAACATTTCAGGAAATATATTACTATATGACAGCTTGGACGCATGTGAGTCTTCCTCACATTCCTTTTTCTACGGACCGTGGATTCACACCCATCCATTAGACTCCACCAGGGCCTTTTTGTACAGTCGCAGGGTGCCTGTGAAGCCAGAAAACCCTTTAAAATGTTCCTCTGAGGACAGAAGCAGAAAAGCGAGAGTGTAGGTGGAGGTGAAAGGGGAAAGAAATCAGACATAAAGATACTCTTTAAGCTCAGAGTACTTGTACTTCTCCTTCGTTCAACCCTCGCCATTACGTGCTCAGTATTATATATGTAATTGTCCTCGCCCTCTCCTCCTGTAAGTGCACTGTAATGTCTCCTCTAATGTGCTGTGCTGCAGAATGGGGTCTGATTGAAAGACACCAGCGACATGATTAAATGGCATGCAATTATTTGTCGGCTCCTGGACGCCTTTAGCTGCCCATTGATTCTCTGGCCTCAATCGCCGATCTCTCTCTTTTCCTAGATCCTGATCCGATTCCACATTATTTGCTTCCTTTTCTATAGACGTGGTGCCTTGGATTAGAGTTATAGCGGGTGTTTATGGTCCCTCTTTTTTCATAAATCTGATATTGTGGGGTTTATTAAAGACAGAGGCTGTTTTTATGAGGGTGCTTAATCACTCTGTCATTGTGGCACCACAGGACCACCGCTATCATACACAGCTCCATGAAGCTTCGCCACATATTTGCAATCTACTGCGCAGCAAGCTGGGAAATATCGATTGTTGAAACACTTGAGTTGAGCTTGTGCCGATTATTTAGTGTGCAGCAGATCTGGTTCGAACCATTAGGGGGCGATGGAGGTCACCTGTTGGACAGTGTGGTCTTAAATACATTCAACACAGGAAATAATTACATACACTTAAAGCTTACCTAGTAGACAGCGTGTGCTACTGAACAATGGTGCTTATGTGGGCAATCAGTTCAAGTTCACCACGCATACATTCACTCCCTACTGTTTTCACATTTTTCCCTCCTATGATATCAGTATGATTAAAAGGACCAAAAAAAAACAGAACAAGTCAATTTTTCAAAATAAGCAGGGACTCAGTATCTTAAATGTTTTGTTTATATAATTGAGTGGTGCATTTTAAACCTGACTTTTAACTTTTTCCTCGCCAGTGTTTTTTTTATTAAGTTGCCACCCAGCGCCAGCATTTTTTATGATTTTCACAAAAGTTTAACGCCTTTCAGAAAATGTTCTTTTTTAATATATAAACAAACAATATATCAAATGATAGAACAGACCATCTGCTTTAAAAAAAAAGTTTCATCGTAACTTAATTTCTTCTCTTTTTATCACCTCTCAAATATGGGTAGGTTTCTTTAAAAATACAAAATTTTGAGCAAAAAGCTGAGATAATTACATTTTGTGAAGGACCTTTGACAGAGATCAGATCAGAGCGATTCTCAAAACATACATGGAGTTTTAACTGTTTTCCCTAAGGGGACACTTTATAAGTTGGGTAAGAGCACCTGCGGATAATAGTGGAAATACCAGGAAAACTTGTCATTGGCAGGGAAGCGTTTTCTCTTAAATGGCAGGGTAAGAGTTAATAACACACATAATATATTTAGATGCATGATGACAATACTGTAAAGCAGTGGTCTCCCAACTTTTTGTGAAAAAGGGCTACCACAATGAATAAGGGATACTACTTTGATATCTACTCGAAACATGTTTTATTTTACTTGTTGATTTTATTTTATTTTACTTTTATCATTGTTTAAAATGTTAACAGACATAAAAGAGGCCAAGCTCATTTAAAAAATATGTAATAAATAAATAAAGAGTTTAGTTCCAAAATGCGATAAACGGCATTAAGAAAAGAGTTACTGCCAAAATCAATATTGTATCAGGTCAGTATTAAAAAGTAAATTCTTAATTTTACGCAAAATCCAATATCCACCGTGTTATTCTGTCATCTTTTCTCCCTTTTTCCCAAAAAGCGATAACCACGCATTGTAAATAATAATGGCAGCGCTTTGAATACACACAGAATTTAAGTGTTCCTCATCTACTTTGTACTTCGTGATCAAGAAACAAATGAATACTTTTGTTTGTCTGTGACGGGGTAGAAACGTAAGCCATCAAAATCTAATAATTAACGTGAGAGGCACTGGGGAGACAGAAAAATGCCGGCTGTTGCTTGTTCTCACACAACAGCATCAAGCTTCTGTCATGCTAACACATTGACCCTAGGCGATCTTATGAAAAACTCTTCATTATTTTACTCGAAACCAACGAAAATCAAGCAGGACCAAAACATTTTACAGCTGATCGCTGTCAAAAAAGTTCAGCGAGGACGTCCCAAGAAAAACAGCAGCAATGACAGTGTTCTTAATATGACCAAGTGTTTTGATTAATGAAATTAATGTTTATTTTTTTTTAATCAGTGTATACCACTAGTCAACTAAATGAATATAACATGGCAAAAATGAATGCACTTTTATATATTGATTCAATCGATTTTGAAAATAAAAAACCTTGGATGGATTTATTGCATTTTGTAGAAAAATAATCAGTTTTTATAATAAATCTTTAAAAATCAAATTATGGATTTGAATTTTTTATGTTATTATAACCTAAAGATGATATGTGAACGTTTGTAACAGAAAATAGTGGCTTTCATCTTATCACTTTCTTGGTATATAAAACACAATTTTACCTTAAATAGTCCAAATGGATTTATTGCGTTTTAGAACCAAACTCTTCAAATATTAAAACTGAGTCTATTAATAGAATATGCTTTGGCGGGCAACTCACAGACTCCATGCGGGCAACTTGGTGCTAGCGGGCACCATGTTGAAGACCATTGCTGCAAAGACATTGAAGTAACTATTGAAGTACATATTGTACAACTTTTCTTTAAGGGATAGTTCACTAGAAAATGAAAATTACCCTATGATTTACTCATCCTCAAGTAATCTTAGAGGTATGTACTTATCTTTTAAGACGAACACAATCTGAGTTATATTCTACTGATCTACTGAACCCAATAATCTATATAAATAGAGTGCTATATATATACAATGCTATATATATATATATATATATATATATATATATATATATATATATATATACATGGCCGGACTTACCATTGGGCTTGATTGGGCTTGAGCCCAGGGGCCCCGGCCAATAGGGGCCTCCGTGCCGGCTTGCGTTCGTTTGATTTGTTCAGTCGTTTTCATTTATTATTTTACAGCCTATTGGTTGGTGCGGAATTGTTTGGTGCTGCATTTAATTCGTTAATATATATATGTCAGTCATCTTGGTGCTGAATATGACGCCCTGCGTTTACTGCTTTTGAAACCCAGATGCTAGTATAATAGCGAATACGCGAAATGAGAGTCATAAATAAGCTTTACAGATAACGAGAAAGAGCAACGCGAAAATGAAGCGCTCCGTATGAAAGATTACTAGAGTAGGCTATGGTCTTGTAACTCTGTTTTTTCTTGTTTGTTTGTAATCTAACGTGATACGCAGCAGGTATACGCAGTATATCCACTAGTAATGGTCAAGGATTTCCGTATACCCATTTAAAAAAGCGTGAAAATACTTAACAGTGTGTGACAAACCCTTGACACTTCATTCATAAATTGACATCTGAATCACTCACCATTCGCATGCTGCACTTGCTACTTTGGCGGGTTGAACCTCATATACAGTCCGCTATTTGATATTTGGTACATTTAACTTCATGCGGCACTGCGCGATCCGATCATTATATGAAATCAAATTATCACGGCGCAAAAGTGATTGTAAAGCAGACGGGTGTATTCACGTGGTTCAACAACAGCCAAAAAATTACATCAGAGTACCGCGAGAGCTCACACGGAGAAGTCTGCTTTCTAATCGCTCTCGCGGTACTTCGACATCATCACCAAGCGGTCTGCGTAGCGCCAAATGAAATACAATCTGCTCGAAGTCTGCAGCTCACACGACCCTGTAACCAAACAGTTTCTGTGGAAAAGTGAACGAGTGGAGCAGGGCTACGAAACATAACAAAATCCGGAGAGTTAACAACGCACATATGATTATGTCAACATTTAAATCATCAGTCCAGTTTATTACTTCATCTGGAGGTGAGGATTCACTAAATCATGGCCATGTTGATGTCCTGATGCTTTTTGATATAATCCACTAGCTAGCTAGACTAACTTTCCTGTAGTTTCTCTTTCAACATGTTTGCTAACAGAATCACAGTTTAAACTTCTGAAAAGTGTTCATTTTTATATCTACGTTCAAAGTATTAATGTATTACGTTCATATCAGACGCAAAATTAATTAATGATCATCTTCTCCACTTTGGTTTTTGGTGTCTAATATTACATGATGGTCTTGTCATAATTATTAAATTACATCCTAAAATATTTTCTTTTCACTGCACCACTTAGGCTATATGCACAAAATACGCTTGTTGATTATGTTTATAATATTATATGGTGTGTAATAAGGTGAATGTTAATCAAAACATATCATTCTCTTCTTAAGCTAAGTCTAACATAATGATTTTAAATGTTGTTATGGGGCATTTTTTAATGTGCATGATTAATTTGGATTTGTGACATCCCTAAAATACATGATTTAATTTTAGACTGGGCTTATGTTCTGCTTTAGAGATATAGGGGCAGTTTCCTAGTCAGGTCTTATCCTAGTCCAAGACTAAAATGCATGTTTGATCTGTCTTAATTTAAACACATTTTGCACTGATATATCTTAACATATATCATTGCCATTGTTTTGTCTCAAGACGCACACCAGTGATGTTTTTGTAAGGTTTGTTTGTAAAAACTACTTGAATGCCCTAATATAACCTAGCAATAGGCCTAGTGCTGGATTAATCTAAACCCTGTCGGGAAACTTCCCTAAAATGTAGTTCTATGATATATTTTTTATTTTAGGTTGTTTACTGTATGTGCACTCTCAGAAGATAATTTACACAAACTGTCACTGGGGTGGTACCCTTTCAAATAGTACACCTTTGTACCTAAAGAGTGCATATAATGGGTAAAAATTTACCTATATCTGTACCTAAATGGTAAATATTAGGACCCATTTAAAGGGTACCGTCCCAGTGACAGCTTTTGTACCTTTTGTTCTGATAATGTAGGGCCCAAAATGTATTCAAGCCCAGGGGCCTCCACCCTGTTAAGTCCTGCCCTGTATATATATATATATATATATATATATATATATATATATATATATATATATATATATATATATATATATATAGTATATAAATAATTTATTGACAGCCCTGTTCCCCCACTTTTAAGATGCCGGCTACGCCCTTGGTTATGTGTATTGCAAAAAAACATTTCTCTGGAAACCCAACAGCTCAAACTTTAAATCATTATTATAAACTTACTATTGAATTTGCGTAAGGCAAGTTTTTGATTGTTTGTATACTTGCTACACTGTAAAAAAAATCTGTAGAAATTGCAGCTGAGTTGCCGGTAATTTACCGTAGATTTAAATTCATGTTATTTACTGGCAACATTTTGTTCAAAGTTAAATTAACATTTAACATTTACAAGTCTTTGTCTTTACAGAGTAAAACTAAAAAAACAGCATCAAGCAAAACATTTTGGGAAACAAAATCTGAAGCAAAAAACAGAAAAAGGTTGATGATGATTTCTGGTTCCCAGAATGCTTTGCATGAGGCTGTTATTGTATAGTTCTATTCTGTAAAGATAAAGACTTGTTAATATTTAAAATTTATTTAACTTTGAACAAACTCTTGCCAGTAAATAACATAAATTTAAATCTACGGTAAATTACCGGCAACCCAGCTGCAATAACATTGTAATTTCTACGGCATGTTTTTACAGTGTATAACAGTTTTTTATTACTGACTGCAGCTTTAATATGGTAAGGATAATAAATCAATAAGTTGAATTTAAGTTTCTTCTATTTTAACACACATTTTTTACAAAAAGAAGTTCAGGATTATACAATAATCTGTGGACCCCCTGTTGGAGACCCCTAATCTAGACAAAAAACTTCACCCATGTTGACTTTTCCTATTCACAACTCACTTTCCACATTGAGGATGACCGGCTGACTGGTCTTGTTCTCTCCGTTCTTGTCGTTGACGGCCTGAGCGTAGTAACGGCCTGCGTCAGGAGCCACCGCCGAGAGAATGACCAGGGTGTTGTCCAGAGTGATAGCTCTGGGGATTGAAAGAGAACAGAAACTAGAAAACACAATAACAACTGGCGGCGTGTCGATAAACAACTAAAAACACCCGAGCACCAAGAAAACCCACGAGCAGCCAATAGGCTGGGATGGTTATGCTATTTGCATTGAGGACTCGAGTGGATAAGTGTTTTACGATTGCTGGAGCCGAGATGCAGGTCATGGGCGAGTGCGTGTGGTTAAATGAGAGTCGACACTTGGAGAGCGGCGAGATTAGAGCCTGTGTTTCTGTCAGCCGAGGCCTGATCGGTCCAGATTATACCGACTCCAGAGCAATTAGCGTGAGGGCTTTCGGAGAGACCAAACCGAAGACGTAGCGGAATATCAATGCACGGAAGGAGCAACAAACAAATCGTACACTGTCAGGCCCTCTCACCATCATATACGACTGTTACTGCAACCCGAGAGACACGGAGAGGGAACGAGAGAGAGTGAGAGAACCGAGGGCCGAGCCACGCAGCTGGAAACCTCAGATGTTTATATAACCCTGCCTCTATGCCTGAGGTCTCATCTGGGATTTCCCGGATATACCCCGGCTAAAATACAGAATCTGAATGTTCTCCAGTCAGCGCGATGGGGGAACACAGCGGCCTCCGCCTCATGTAAGTGTCTAAAGCCCTCATGTCAGATGTGACACTCTGGATGATCAGCATGTATTATAGATCATTAAACACACAGACTGTTTTGGTTGAGCCTCCTGCTGGCGAACGAAGTAAATTGATCTCGGGTGATTACAGAGACCTTTCTAACACCGAGCGAGCTCGAACGCGCATACCGCATGGCATGCACGCACAACCGCCTCAGTGTGCTCTCGGCCGTAAGGCCTGCCAATCATCCAAGGTCATCAATAAGAGCCTTTTGTCCATTTTGTCTAATTGGCTCCCGTGTTGCCGGCTTCCTCTCTAGCTTTCAATCACATTTAGTCTAAAGTCAACAGGGGCTCTTATTATAAGAGACTTTATCAATGCGAGTCGGAGCTCGAACCCCCTTTGACAGGAAGTTCTGGAGTAATTATGCTACATAACATTGTACTCTCTTTGTGTAAGGTACTGTATAATAGCTCTTCTGCGATAAAAGAAGCCATTAAGTTGAGCAAAAAGCCCAAGTAAAGAGAAGCTCACATGCGGCTGCTGGGGGGAATCTTGCGTCCGTCTCGAAACCACGTGATCCCGGGTCGGGGAAAGCTGTGGATCTGTGGGGGAGAGATCAATGCCGCCTCCCCTTGGGACACAACCTGAGATCGTTCGCTTTCCACGAAGCCTTCCATGTCTGATAAAGAGAGAAGAAAGGAAGTCCAAATCAGGGTGAAGAAAAAAATGTGACCTCGATTTTCCAATCTTGTGAAAAGACAGTTTTCTTACTCATAATGTATTGTAACCAGGCACAACATGAAATTTTTAGCATTTGTTTTGCTACAGACATGAATCTCATAATACCTCAAATCAGATGGCTTGTTAAGAAGATATGTGCAATTTCTGCTTTTACTGCAATAAAGTACTCTGCCCTAAATTTTTAGGCCCAAACAGAATCTGCGTCCACAGATTTCCGCAAAAAAACGTCATTGACATCAAGAACACATACTGTCCATAGCCTATCCCTCCCATTTGTGAGTCGTCATTGACAAGTACATTAAAGGATAATTCCGGTATTTAACACTTTGAGTCTCATTTCTGGTTTGTTTTGGATGAACTACAGTGAGGGACACTGAAATTTTGACAATGGGTCGTTCCTTGACTTTTTGACTCGTTTAGAAGCGTCTCTTGACTGCTTCAGAATGGAAGTCAAGGGCCATGCACAAACATGTCATTAAAACAACACTTAACGTTCATTTTCAAAACTGTGCTACTCACCGAGTGGTTCGTGGTGTTCGTTGATGATTAAAAACAAGTTGTGTAGCGAAATACAGTTTCTGTCGTGTTTTATTTGGCATTTTGTAAAATTCCATTGACTTCTCTTG
Organism: Paramisgurnus dabryanus; assembly: GCF_030506205.2. Taxonomy (NCBI): domain Eukaryota; kingdom Metazoa; phylum Chordata; class Actinopteri; order Cypriniformes; family Cobitidae; genus Paramisgurnus; species Paramisgurnus dabryanus. Next base: position 40,398,310 of record NC_133339.1, on the reverse strand, counting down.
GAAGACTCATTGCTCGCTGATATATCACTCTGCCGCCGGAAACGGACAATGGGTCTGTTTACATGTGGTTGTAGTTTTTTCGCTCGGTTTCTCTCAGAAGAAATTTTTCCCATATTTGATGGCTCAGTGACCAGCTTTAGGTTTAAAGTTGAGCTCAATTGTGACTGTCTATATGCTAGACACAGAGTTCCATTCAGCGTCCTTGTATGGCAAAGTGGTTGTCGCCATCAAGTGGTCGGGAGTGTGCTAACGCTTCAGACTCAAATATAGAGCGGAAGTATATACGCGGTTGTGAGGTATCTGAAAAAATAGTTCCACTACAGCAAATAACACGGATTGAAATCATACATTGCGCCAATATATTTGTTTTTAATCATCAACGAAAACCACGAAGCACTCGGTGAGTAGCACAGTTTTGAAAAATGAACGTTAAGTGTTGTTTTAATGACATGTTTGTGCATGGTCATTGACTTCCATTGAAGCAGTCAAGAGACGCTTCTAAACGAGTCAAAAAGTCAAGACACGACCCATTGTCAAAATTTCTGTGTCCATCACTGTAGTTCATCCAAAACAAACCAGAAATGAGACTCAAAGTGTTAAATACCGGAAATATCCTGCGCGTGCTGTTTGCTTTGACCGTTTTTAATGATAGAGAGCACGAACCATTTGATATTTGAGATGAAATAAAACTTCTTACTTCAAAAAGATCTCACTTGACTTTGTCGTGTTATGAGACAGTCAGCACGTGATCATTTCAAATCTGTTTACTAGTGTGTTGTAAAAATTATGAAATTATATTCATACGTGCAAATTCATAATGAGAACATATTAACAAAAACGTTTTTATCCTGCTTTAATATATAACACTATAAACAATAATATATTTAAGGAATAATTGACAACGGGCCGTTTAATTATTAGAAAAATAAAAATGGTGATGCGGCCACGATGCGAAGCGGAGTGTGCATTATTTTTCAAAAATTCAAAGCCCCGGAGTCAATTATTCCGCTTATACTACGGTTACCATACCTCAATACATCGATCACATGATATATTTAAAGGGATTTGTCCGTTTTTTGTACTTAAATTGCTATTGTGAGTAGGACTATTTCTTCCCCGTCTCATCCAACGGCTCTTTTGCATAACTGCGCTCTGTCTCTATACAAACTATTATTCTATCTTGATATGCACACTATCTGGTTCATGTTGGTCCAGTTTAATTCAGAGGACTCATTGTTTTGGTGTTTTCATTTTGATTGTAAGCCTTTAAAAAGTAATTATTTTTGTTGCAATTTTGTAATATTTACAGCTTAAGTTCTCAAAAAAAATTAACATATAAAATCATTGTGCAGAATTCCTCAGATATTTCCAAAAAATGTCCACAGAAAAAGCTAATAATGTCTGAATATTCTGTCTGGCCCTGGCTTATTTTCGTAAGGGAGATTCGGGGGGTGGGCTCTCTTGAGAACAATAAAAGTCCAGAACACCCTAGCAATCACCTGGCATCATTTTATGGGAGTCATAAAGGCCCTGTACACACTGCAAAGTTTCGGGAGGGACAACCACATTTAAATGTGGGAGTGAATCCCCCTTAAATGATCCTTCCATGTGTGACCCACTTCTGTTGACACAGGAAACCAAAGCAATGTTCACTGTCTAGCATGTTTAGTATTTGCTGTTTTGACCAAAGTATTATTACAAAGTAATGTTGTACAATTTTAATAAACACTGTGTGTTGCAGTGTTGCCATGTTCACGTGTTTTTGGGCCTAAACATGCCATTGTGGGCTTATACCATAGCATTGGCTCATATGAAACAATCAAGTTTTTGGCGTTCCATGTCACAATGTTTTGGTGTTTTAAGGTAAAGCATTTGGATTTACTTTGTTTTATGTTGGATTTTCTTCTTCATTGTTTTTCGTGCAAGATCTGGCAACACTAGTAAGCAAACGCTCATACCTCAGACATTTTTATTATTTGTTATAAATAAGAGGTATTTATTTTTCCTTGACGCATGATGCGGTGAGTTTTCACTATTCGTAGTGTCATAATAAAAAACAAAACTGAGGAAATGTCTTGCTTGGTTTTACTTATTGCTGTCGCTGGTGTAAAGGACACGGAAGTAAATAAAAAAAAGATGAATAAGCAAGAGATTTATTGCTTGTCTATCTGGATGTAGTGTACCACTTACAGGCGACCTGGACTTGTGTGCTCCTCTGCATCAAAGCCCCAACCCGATTCCTGACAATACACCTGTAGAAGCCCGCATGGGAACGATCCAGCGATGGAATTACGTACCTGGATAAAGAAAATCGTAATCCCATCAACCTTCATGCATTTTTCTCGCTTTTTCTTTTTATGGTGAGAGTGATTGTGGACAGCCCAAAGCACTGATTAAAACTAATGGGCTTGCTTCAGAAAAGCTTTATCTATCTTTAATTAATCATACAGGGGGATCTGCTGCGGGAGTACAGACTGGACTATAACACAGGAGAGTGTACTGTATGAAATCTGTGTATGTGAATGACAGTGAGAGAGAAAAAAAAGAGACATGCAGGTATGGAAGTGCTGGTTTGTAATACTCAGAGGTCTCAAACTACCACGACACACCTAAGGGCACATGGCAAACTGACTACCACTGAGAATATACATGGTTACACATCAAAATAATAACTATTTGACATCCTTTCAAAAATTTAAGTACAGCTAGAAATGCAAACATTGTTACTATAAATGAGTATAAATGCAAGTATAAATGTTCAAAAGATCAAAGCATCATATCCAAACTTGATGGGGGTCAAATGTTTATGACTTTGTTTCTTTGAACACAAATGAATCATTTTATAATAAAATGCAGTCATGTTATCTTCTTGTAATGGGGCTCAGAATGGCAAACGGTCGCATATCCATGGGAACATGCGGGTAAGAGTAGTACTGTACACTGTTAGAAAAAAAAGGCACAAAACTGATTTTACTACCCTCAAAGGTTCATTTTCAAACACAGTGAAATATTGTACCTTTTGTGGTACAGTATTTTAACCGTAGAACCTATTGTGTACCTCCAAGGACCAATTTTGTATCAATTAAATATTAGGGGCACAAAACAGTTAAAGGAATACTCCATTTTCTTAAAAGAAAAATCCAAATAATTTACTCACCACCATGTCATCCAAAATGTTGATGTCTTTCTTTGTTCAGTCGAGAAGAAATTATGTTTTTTGAGGAAAACATTGCAGGATTTTTCTCATTTTAATGGACTTTAATAGAGCCCAACATTTAATACTTAACTCAACACTTAACAGTTTTTTCAACGGAGTTTCAAAGGACTATAAACAATCCCAAACGAGGCATAAGGGTCTTATCTAGCGAAACGATTGTCATTTTTGACAATAAAAATAACAAATATACACTTTTAAAGCACAACTTCTCGTTTAAATCCAGTCGTGATGTGCCAACGTGACCCCACGCAATACGTCATGACGCCAAGAGGTCACAGAGGACGAACGTGAAACTCCGCCCCAGTGTTTACAAGTGTGTTGAAAGAGGACCGTTCCTACGTTGTTGTATGTGGAATGATATGAATTAATGTCTTTGTGTCAGTTTATTGTTTACAATAGTCCGCAAATGTGCGTTTCATATATGTAACACGTGACCTCCCTACGTCACTACGCATTTACGTTAGGTCGCGCTGGACCGGATTTAGACGAGAAGTTGTGCTTTAAAAGTGGATATTTTTTATTTTTCTTGTCAAAAATGACAATCGTTTCGCTAGATAAGACCCTTATGCCTCGTTTGGGATCGTTTAGAGTCCTTTGAAACTCAGTTGAAAAAAACTGTTAAGTGTTGAGTTAAGTATTAAATGTTGGGCTCTATTAAAGTCCATTAAAATGAGAAAAATCCTGCAATGTTTTCCTCAAAAAACATAATTTCTTCTCGACTGAACAAAGAAGGACAGCAACATTTTGGATGACATGGTGGTGAGTAAATTATCTGGATTTGTCTTTTAAGAAAATGGAATATTCCTTTAACTGTACCTTTAAATGGACACAATATGTCCTTAAAAAAAATATAATTTACTCACCCCCGTGTTATCCAAGTTGTTTATGTCTTTCTTTGTTCAAGAGCCCTTTGAATCTGCTTTGAAACTGCAATTTTAAACTGTAAACTGTTGAGGTCCAATAAAGTCTATTAACTCTTTCCTCGCCATTGATCTCATCAATTAAGAAAAAACATTTCCCTGCCAATGACGCTTTTCTGACGAGTTTTAACGGTAATCTATAATTCCGCTATCATCCACAAGATGGCGCTCTTACCCAATTTATAAAAAAACTGAAGCAAAAACGAATTTTATAAATTTTAAACTCCATGTATGTTTTGATAATTGTTCTGAATTTGATCCGTAACAAAATTTATTTTCAAAAAAGTAATTATTTCAGCTTTTTGCTCAAAATTTTGTATTTTTGAAGATACCTACCCATATTTAGGAGGTTATAAAAAGAAAACAAATGAAGATAGGATAAAAAGTTTTTCTCAGTTTTGTTTGTTTGTTTGATAGCAGATGGTCTGTTCTTTCATTTGATATATTTTTATGTTTATATATTTATATGAGAATAATTTTTTCTGTAAGGCATTTTGTGAAACTTTTGTGAAAATCACAAAAAAAAATGCTGGCTGGCAATTTTTAAAAAATGCTGGGGGTGAATGAGTTAAATTGAGAAAACTCTTGGAATGTTTTCCACAAAAAAAAATCCACTTTACTGAAAAAAGAAGACATAAGAAAGACATAAACATTTTGGATGACATTGGGGTAAATAAATTATCAGCATTTTTTATAAAAGTGGAATTTTTATTTATTTAGGTAGAGTAAAGCAGTGGTTCTCAAACTGGGGGCCGGGGCACCCAGGGGGGCCGCGAGATGGTGCCGGGGGTCCCAGTCTTATGACATTTTAAAAATACATTAATTTGTCATGAATTCTGTGTAATTTAACCAAACAAATATGGCTACTAACCAACAGCACTATTTTTTTTATAATTTAATATGTTTTGTTTCATTTAAATGTTAAGTTTTAGAACAAATTTGTCATAAATGTTCTTTGGGGGGGGAAGGAATGCACCGTACACAAAGGGGGCCGTACGCTGAAAAAGTTTGAGAACCACTGGAGTAATGTACCCAAAAAACGTACAAAAATTGTAGGGTACCACCCTAGTGAGGTGGACAGTTTTGTACTTTTTCGAACACGAATATAACAACTAGTCACAACACTTGCAAGAACCAATGAGATTCAGGGGTGGTTTCCCATACAGGGATTATCTTAAGCTAGGACTAGACCTTAGTTTAAATAGGAAATATAACTAGTTTTAACAAACATGCCATGCTAAAACATTACTTGTGTGCTTTTTTAAGGCAAACAAAGGGCACTGGTGTATTTTAAGATATGTCAGTGCAAGTTGTTTTCAGTTTGGACAGCTCTTATATTTATTTTAGTCTAGGACTAGTCTAATCCTTTTCCGGGAAACCACCCCTTAGTGTGTTATCTAAGTACTGCCATATTCGAATTTACAGCGGTAATCTATATGCTGCCATGGATAACAAATTATAGATTGCTGATTCCTGAATATGTACAGTATGTATGTGTATTTCCTATATGCCTGTGATCAAGCCATATGCAATCAGAAAAATACTGTTAATGTAACAGAATCATTGTAAAAAAACATTAAGCATGCATGTTTCATACACCTACACACATTACCTTACTCAACCCTGTGGCGAGACCTATTAGTTAAATGGAGTGATAAAGAGAAAGCGGAGCATGTGGGCAGCATCGCTTTTATTTTACCAGTCACAACTCAAAGCCTCATTTTTACACCACAAGCTCCTTAGGTCGTGCATTACTAGTCAAAGGTTTAGTATGACCTACTGAAGTGGATTCAAGCTTATTCTTTGATGTGAAGAACACAAAGAGAGAGCTAGTCCTCCCTCACTAAAAAAGTAATGCAGAAACACACACATTTGAGAGACTGCTGGGAAGTTCAGTCACCAGGGATTTTTGGAGATGCGATGTGGACTACATCAGAACTGCAGCTATTGTCTTGACAGGCAAGCAGAAAAGTCATGGAAAATAAGAAACGCTGGCAAGAAACTAGAAAATGTCTAACCTGACCCTTACTTACAGTAAACACTGCAGGTACTTTAGACTGTCTGTGTTTTGGATCCATTTAGCCATTAGATTGCCTATAAATGCACAGGCAGATACTTTATAAAATACTCTTTCTGAAGTCCTGCGGTCAGCAGGTATGCGATGCGGGGGCATGAAGCGAACCCCACCATGAGCCAAGAGAAAAAAATCACTTTGCCTTTTTAAATATAAATATTACATAGCACTCGCAGCGATTGAAAATAATTTACAGAGATCTTGGCAGCATGTTCTTTTTTCAATGGATAATTCCGCTCTGCCTTCACCAGGGATACAACATTTATGTAAAACACATAAAACAAAACACGGGCGACATGGATTGCTCAGGAAATACAGCTCATGCTCATTTAATGTGGGCTCAGAGGCAATATGAACGTGATTTCATGGCTGCACCGGGAATGAGGCTCCACATCTCAAGAGGATTACGGTCCTCCATCTCGCTTAAAAGAAACGAGACATAAATAATAGCGGCAAATGTGTTTTAATCAAAACCGTGGTTAATGTTGTGCTTGTGATCAAGCTGTCTGAAGGACACGCATCAGCGGATGGGAATTCTCACCTGTACTCCAATGTGAAACGTGTCAGTTCGGTACCGTTGTAAAGCCATTTGAACTCCAGGGGCCAACTGCCCTCACCCATACAGGTGAGAACCACCCGGTTCCCTTCCAGGTGGATCTGGGTTGCCACCGGCTCCATTTTGAAATAGGGTGGAACATCATCTGTGAGGAAGAGATAGAAAGAGAGAGAGAGAGAGAGAGAGAGAGAGAGAGAGAGAGAGAGAGAGAGAGAGAGAGAGGCTTAACATAAATCACTAAAGTAGGACATGTTACTGGATCAACATCCTTGTCAGTCCTGCAACAACATTGCTGTTGACCAATCCAATGTTAGGGTAAGGTTTAGTGATTGTCTTGAAGCCAGGGGTTACACTGACTTCACATTTACTTATTTAGCAGACGCTTTTATCCAAACGACTTACAAATACAATATAAGAAGATTAATCATGGGAAAACAGTACAATTTACTTAAAAATACACACAGTCAGTAAAAATGGCCAAAAAAATGGTCAATGGGGCGCCATCCTTTCAAAAAGTACACATTTTTACCTAAAGAGTTTGTATTAGTACCTAAGATGTACATATTGGTACCAAATGTAGAGTATACATATCTGTACCTATAACGTTTTCAAGGGGTACTGGCCCTAGTGACAGCTTGGGGCCATTTTTTCTCAACTAGCATAGCAATACCATATTTCCATGTGTTAACAGTTTTTCAACATATTTTTATTAAGTCATATCAGACTTGCATTGACCAAACATTTAAAGGAACAGTATGTAGGATTGTGGCCAAAACTGGTACTGCAATCACAAAACTTGTGGCTAAAACTGGTACTGCAATCACACAACTGGTGGCCAATACACAAAATGACAACATTAACATCAGTTGAGGGCTGCAACTCCACTTTTTAAATGACAATACCCTGGCCAGACCGCTGTTGTGAGTGATATAAGTATTTGAAATGAAAATGATTTTTTAATGTCTAGTGACATATCAGGGCCATTTTATGATTAGTTGATATACAATTCTTACATACTGTTCCTTTAAAGTCACCATGAAACGGAAGTAGTAATCGTCTTCTTTTTCATATTGTGACGTATCATAGTGGAACGCCTATTGAAATGTGAAAAAAGTGTAGGGCGAGACTTGATTTCGTCCGGAACTGATTGGATCGTTGGAAGTTGAGCCATGTTGCTATTTTCTGCAATCTTTTCCCAGGCAGAAAGAAGTCACATTTTTAATTAAAGATTATGAGGGAACATGAATTTAAAAAAAGTAATGAAGCGCACAAATAAGTAATTTATAAAAAAAACACTACGGCAGTGTCCGAAATCGCTAAAATGCTTCCTTCGGATGCAGCATTCCAAGGTAGGAAAGCATCAAGGCACTTCCGAATTCAATGCTTGGTTTACTTCCTGACTCCTGAGATATCTTCATCATCTTGTCCCACAATTCTATGCGTGAGTGTGTGCCAGGGAAATATGACTGATCGTGCCTGGTCAAGTTCAGAAAAATAAAATGGCTGCCAAGAAACTTTACTGTAAATAAGATAACATTTTTACTTTTAACACCTTTTGAACGCATTTCTAGTGAGAAGTTAGTATTGCAGTTTTCAAATATGGGATTAGTTGAGACAAAGGTGGTCTCTGGGATGTGCATTTATGCAATTTTTTAATTTCGATTAATCCATAGGTCTGAAGAACGAGTTCTTGATTAACTAGGGGCGGGGCAATCAAAAGGGCGGGAGTATACATCACAATGAATATGAAAATATTTCATTAACTCTTTCCCCGCCATTGACGAGATATCTCGTCAATCAAGAGAAAACGCTTCCCCGCCAATGACGAGATTTTCCGTCTTTCCGCAATACCGCTATTCCACCAGGTGGCGCCCTTCCGCAACTTTTTAAAACCGGAAGTATTGCCCTATGGCAAGCGGCTGCATGTCCGTGTCTGTTTTAAAGATCGCTCTGAATGGGATCTCTATGAAAAGTCCGTCACAAAAATGGAATTATTTTTGCTTTTTGCTCAAAATATGGTGTTTTTGCAAAAACCTACCCATATTCAAAAGCTGATTGCAAAAGAACCACTAAAGGTAGGATGAAACGTTTTTTTTTTTGTTTGAAAGCAGAGGGTCTGTTCTTTCATTTGGTATATTGTATGTTTATTTATTTAAAGAACAACATTTGCTGGAAGGCTTTAAACTTTGGTGAAAATCATGAAAAACGCTGGCGCTGGCTGGCAACTTTTTTTAAAAACGCTGGCGGTGAAAGAGTTAAAAGACTCAAATAAAATTAAATTTTGAAGAAACTATAACAGAAAAATGATCACATACTAGATTATTATTTAATTAAATGTTTTTAACAGAAACCTCTAATGCTGCGTTTACACCAGCTGCGGTACAGGTGGCAAAAATGCGCTATTCGCGTGTAGATGGACGCTTGAACATTTGAGTTCACTATCTTCATTCGTGCGTGAAAGCCGCGCGTGAAACAGTAGTCATTCAAGAAATTCACGTAGAAATTCGCGTCATGGGAGGGGCTTCTGCGACTTCGCTGAGACTCCGCCGAGACTCCGCCATTCCGCTCGCTCCCTGTAATCACGTCACTACTACAGCAAGGTCCTGATTGGTTAACGTGCCATGGAAATCCGCCGAAGTTCAGATTTTTCAACTCGCGCATTTCCCGCGGCAATGCTCAATTCGTCCCGCAATTAACGCCGCGCTTACTGCGCTGCAGGATGCCTAATCGCGTCTTTGCATTGACTTAACATGTAAATCACCCACGCTTGCCACCTTTACCGCGGCTGGTGTAAACGCAGCTAACAGGAAAAGATCACTTCACAGCATTGCGAGGATCGGCGTGTTGCCTTTATCTGTTTGTTTTGAATCATGCATGGTAATGTTACTGATGTCATATGCCGGTCTGCGTAGCTCAACACAACTTAAACACACGCACCAAGTCTTTACTACCACAGGCGCTTGTAATGCTAACCAGACATCCAAATGCAACCATAACTACAAAATAAATAAAATCACATGATCATCGTTTTCGTGATCGATCATCGATGCCATGTTCGAGTACTTGAGCAATCAAGTACTCGTACCCATTATTTTTCAAACAGAATTCCATTATGCTGCCTATGAAGGCTGTACGCCGAAAGCCGTCAAAGTCATTGCCTTATGAGGCGGCATGGCGGCATGGAAGCTGCTTTCAGTTTCGGACGCAGTCTACAATGTTCCTTTAAAAATTTACATTTTTAAGGTGACTTTAACAAAAGTCACGTTTTAATTTTTGGACCATTAGTGAACAAATCCTTGGTTATCACAGCAGGTGTAACATCATCACAATTTAATTGAACTGAACCGAATTCTCTCTGGCTCATTCACAGATCACATCGTGTCTCGAGTCACTTCAAGGTAATTTTGATTCGTATGTGACTGCAAGAGGTGACGTCTAAGTGGGTGAGTTGTTTACTTTGTTGCAATTACTCCATCCATTTCTCAGTTTCACAACTTGCTGACCCACTGCAAAGAAGATTATACCACCATCAGGGTAATCATCCAATCAAGTGACTGTTTACCTGTATTTCGCACATATTCACGCCACACTTTAGAGCCTCAATGAAATCAAGGGAAACACAAATAAGATGCTCTTTCTGACTCTATTGGATAGAAAGGGAGACGTTTCGTTTTTAGGCACATATCTCCATTGCACACTTCGTCTATTGCCTCCTCATTGAAGCCATTGCTAGTCGAAGGCTGAGGTGTTCGTAACTACTGAGAATTTGTATAAAAAAATCATACTGTAGAAAAACTTATGCCTATGAGAAAAGCAATAATGACGCTCCAACATCACTAGTGCGAAAGCAAATTGTACTATAATGCACAAATGAGATGAATGTACAGATTTATACGATTTTTAGCCACCTCATAAAATTATGTTATATTGCAAGACCTGAAAAATGAGAAAATATCTCAGCTCCAAAAATGTAATTTGTGAATAGGAAAAAATAACAACAACTGATTTTAAACCAGAAGGCTACAGAACAGAAAATCGCACGCTATTGTAAGTAATTTAAATTTGCAAATAAAAGTCACACCTATGATTTGTAGATAAAATAATTCTGAGTCTTTCCGTGCCAAACCTAAAATTGGCAGACCTATTAGCTGAAAGGGGCACGATTGTGTAGACACCTTTATTGACTATAATGGGAGCGAATCAGATTTGACACGACACGCCGCTCATGCCCGCCATAGACATAATGTTCAAGATAGAGCTATTACTGCTTGTTTTTTGATCCAACAACACGTTGCCGGACGAAATCACATCATTGCTTCAAGTAACAGAGGCTGAGACGAAGACGAAAGAGGATATTAGGGACGAATAGCCGGACACAATTTGACAAATCAGATTTGGCCTTCTAAAATATAACAGACGATTTGAAAAACAATTTGTCCGTTGTTAACGTCGTAAGACTAAAACAAGAAGCATCTGCAGTGCTGATAGAGGGAGTGACTTTCAGCGGCCTGATGAGGTAAGTGAGGGAAGGTTTGGAAGATAAGTTTTAAGATGCAGCCGCTCCGCCCGCAACCCTGACAGAATGAGATATGGCGAGCCGGAGAATCCATTCATCCTCAGTGTTTCTAAAACAGCCGGATTATACAGACTCTCAGGCAAACACAAAGCCCTGCATGGGTGCGCCTTCAGCCGGGAGACAAAGTGCTTTCATTTTCCTCACGAGGAGCAAATGATGGCACGTATCGATCGCGCCGAGGCGTTTTCTATAGGTGACATAGATCTGATTGTCACTGTGTTTGTGAAAGGCCAATTAAAGCTTGTATTAATTGAAGCAATAATGCAGTGAGCCCTGGAGCTCAGCTTCAGGGGTGCCAGAAGCTGTTGTCTCTCGAGCCAAACATTGCACTTTTTTTCTGGCCTCTGATGTAGGCATTTTACAGAGCCTCTCCACTAGGGGGCTACATAATATGCCACACAAAATATATCTTGAGACACTCCCAAATGATGCTGGATCAAGAATCTACTGACTCCACAGGAATTGGACTATTATCAGACTAATTAAGCTTGGTACAATCGTCCAAATAATTGGGAAACATCTCCAAGAGCGAATGTATGGTACAGTAGACGGCCAATGCTCTCCAACTGTCTGGAGTGCACAGCCGTACAACCATAGTTATTATATCCTCCAGTAAATGCACTGCCATTCAGCACAGCCAGCGGAGGGGCACATCCACTTAGCAACGGTGCACAATAAACATACCACCATTAGAGACCTCAGATGCCAAATCAGCCTGCACATCGATTGGCTAAAAGCAGAATCATCCACGATATGATAGATGGTTGTATATATTCTGCAATGTATATGCGTGCCGGACTGCCTCAACCACATTTTTAGAAAATAAATGGTTAAAATATGTACCCAGGTGTCAGTACCCTTTAAAAAGGTATTAATTTATACCATTAGGTACAGATATGTACACTATTGGTATTGATATGTTTCTTTGAGCTACCAATATGTACCTCTGAGGCACTACTATAATATGAACTCACTCCAGTGACAGCTGGGGTACATATTTTGACAATTTTTTAGGAAAAGAAAATTGACTTCGTCTTAATCATTTCTCCTAGACAGGAATGTGAATGTGCAATTTTCCTCCTGTGGTAAAGAGACCCCAGTAATTTCAAACGATTTGCATCAGCCTAATTTCAATATGAACTCAAACTTACCTTTTTAAACTCTTTCAAGACCAAGATATGATCTGTATACTCTTCTAATGGTAAAAAATTATGTTATAGATAATCAAATCTATACAGGTCCAAACGACTATTTCTATGTCTATTTCTATTTCCCCTATGCATGGGAAACATCTAAAATATTGACAGATAAACCATAACATCCTGCAAAAAGATGAAGCAATAAAGTGTCCATCTGGGTGAGGGAAAATTGAGACAGATATCTTAAAGAAATACTTCAGCCAAATATCAAAATTAGACCCATGATTTACTCAGAGATACACCCGGACACCCAGAGATGTCCATTATCTTTCAGACGAACACATTTGGAGTTGTTTTAGTAAATGCTTTTCTTGCTCTTTCACACTTTATAATGGTAGAAAACAGGGATCAGGGAAAAACCTCTGACTTTGAAGCTCAAAAAAGTGCATCAATCCTTCACAGAGGTAATCCACATGGCTCTTAGAGGTTAATAAAATTCTAAAGTGGGTAATCGATGGAATTTTGTAAAGAAATATATTTTAAACTTTATTAACTATAATAACTAGCTTCCGGTAACGCCGCCATCTTGGCGATTTGTGAGAGGCAGTGCACAACATACCTATGGCAACCAAATATTTCACTATGCTAAAACCTGCCGAGTCCAAGATGGCGTCATTACCGGAGGCTAGTTATTCCCCGCCATTGACGAGTTATCTTGCCAATTAAAGCAACACTAAAGAGTTTTTGCTCTTTGCTCCCCCTACAGGTTGGAAGTGGAATTGTTCATTACCACTGTCGTAAATAATTTAGCCTACTGCCGCAAAGCTGGCTCTGATTGGATTGTAGGTCTGCCGTAAAGCAAGTTTTTGTAGTTTTCACTCGAACTACAGGACCGCGACCGGACGGTTGTAAACTTCTTTAGTGCGGTTTTGGCCGATAGAGGGCTGCAAAGCGAATGTGAAAGTGGTGTTCACCCTGTTTCGAGTGGATGAACGACTGAAACTTTTTTGGAAACGTTATTTTAAGGTAAAAAAACTATTTAGTGTTGCTTTAAGAGAAAACATTTCCCTGAAAAAACGTGTTTCTGATGAGTTTTAATGGTGATTTGTAACACCGCATTATCCACTAGATAACCCAATTTATATATAAAAAAAATATTTTACACTCTGTGTATGTTTTGATCATCATTCTGAATCTGATCTCTAATAAAATTCCTTCACAAAAATGCAATTATTTCAGATTTTTCTCACATTTTTGTATTTTTGAAGCAAAAAAACAAACATATTTAATAGTTTAACAGAGAAAAAAATAAAGATATGAGGAATTTTTTTCCTGTTTTGTTTGTTTGTTTGAAAGCAGAGGGTCTGTTCTTTCATTTTATATATTTATGTTTATATATTTTTAGAAGAAAATTTGCCTCAAAGGCATTTTGTGAAACACTGTGAAAATCACAAAAAATGCTGGCGGGCAACTTAACTCTTTCACCGCCAGCGTTTTAAAAAAAAGTTGCCAGCCAGCGCCAGCGTTTTTCATGATTTTCACCAAAGTTTAATGCCTTCCAGAAAATGTTCTTCTTTAAATATATAAACAAACAATATACCAAATGAAAGAACAGACACTCTGCTTTCAAACAAAAAAAAAAACGTTTCATCCTACCTTCAGTGGTTCTTTTGCAATCAGCTTTTGAATATGGGTAGGTTTCTGCAAAAACACCACATTTTGAGCAAAAACCAGAGATAATTCCATTTTTGTGACGGACTTTTCATAGAGATCCCATCGCGTATGCGTAAAAAGGGACTATACTTTGACCTTTAAAGGAACAGTATGTAAGAAATGTATATAAATTAATCATAAAAGGCCCCTGATATATCACTAGACATTAAAGGGGGCAGAGAATTAAAAACAATTTTTACCTTGTCTTTGTTGAATAATGGTAGTCTACCCGCATTCACAAACATACAAAAAGTGCTAGACATGCTAAACATCTCAATCTCATAGAAATTCCTCTTTTAGAAATGTCAGCCAGAAAATGGCCCAATCTGAAAAACTGATGCTTATGACATCTCAGGCATCTCACTGCCCCTTCACTTTAAAATAATTGGCTACATTTTAAGAGTGGCAGCAAAGTCAGCCAATCAGTAATGAGATTGCAAGTTAAGCCAGTAGGGGGAGCCAAATAGGTGCAAAACCACTTGTTTAAAATCCCCCACCCAAATAGAGCTATCTGAGAGAGGTTTTTAGGAAGCTTCTAAGGCATTACAGACCCAAACAAAATTTTTTTTGTCTATATGTCACATCACAGAACAAGGATAAATACCCCGTTCAATCATTCTATGTCACCTTTAAGAAATCATTTTCATTTCAAATACTTATATCACTCACAACAGTGGTCCGGCCAGGATATTGTCATTTAAAAAGTGGAGTTGCAGCCCTTAAATGATGTTGATGTTGTCATGTTGTGTATTGGCCACCAGCTGTGTGATTGCAGTACCAGTTTTAGCCACAAGTTTTGTGATTGCAATACCAGTTTTGGCCACAATCCTTTACTGTTCCTTTAAAGTTTATAAAGTTTGAAATCTTGATATTTTTCTTACAAAATCGCACAATTACCCTCAAAAGACCATTATTAATCCCTTGGAGTCGTGTGGATTACTTCTGTGAAGGACGGATGCACTTTTTGGGGTTTAAATTCAGAAGTCGTTTCCTGACCCCTGTCTTCTACCGTATAAGCTGGGAAAAGAAAGGACATTTCCTAATATAACCCCAAATGTGTTAGTCTGAGAGATGATGAACATATGTATCTTGGATTGCTTAAGGGTGAGTAATATTAATATTTATCTGAAGTATCGCTTTCAGCTTCCATTGAGAAATGTTATGCTGTTTGTTTTCACAGTTAACTGTTGTGGTCTGGGAAATTATTAAGGTTTGGAACGGCTGCATTGCTACAGCTAAAAAGAAAATGTTTCAATGAACAAGGCCTTTGTGGCAGAGTACGCTGAGCAATGGAAACTCACTCCCATGGGTACCTATTATGTCAGACGAAAGGTTATGTTAGCATGAAATGGAGGAAGAGCACAGACTAGTTTGCAGAAGTCTGACAATGTCCTCAAACAGGAAGCCTCTTAGTGATGAGAGCGATCTCCATATTGTAATGAGAATGTCAGTCAGTGCCTGTGGCTCCTTCAGTGTCTGAGCGCCAGGCTTTGATCTGCTGGGGCTCAGGCGAGGTTAAGCAGATCTCACTAAAATCCTGCTCCGAGTGGGCGGCCGAGGTCCGCAGGAGAGCACACCCACCGAGAGCAAGAAACCTTGGGTCAGGATGATGCTAAACTCAGCCTTAATGAGCCATAACGCAGGTGCCATTTCTCATCAGAATCCCTGCAGTTTAAAGGTAGAAGAAAGTGAAAAAGATAAAAGCAGAGGAAAGGGGCTTTTGTGTTCGGTAAAAGGGTGGGAATAGACGGGAACCTGACACATCGACGTGTCAGTATGTTTTGCAATCTTTAAACACTGTGTGTGTGTGTGTGTGTGTGTGTTTGTGTGGGTGGGTGCTGGATTGTGTTGAATCCAGATGGAGAACCTAAGGGAGGTTCCTCTGCGGTGGTGGAGCCCTGCAGCAAGTAAGCTGAGCTGGCCAGAGTCAGGGGGCGTTTAATGTTCTCTTTATGCTTGGTCGAGCTAAGACCATAATTTTTTTGTGTCCGCATCCTCCTTGCCACCACAGGCAACCTCAGAAACGAAAAAGAAGCGCTAACCTGACAGCCAACCTCGAATGGCAACACTCAACTCAGACCGCTGCAGCACACACAGAATTTTAATAGCTCGGAGACAAAGGCCACGGGCACCAGCCAGGATCCATAAAGCACTGCCCTCCGAGTGCTCACTGCACCACGCTGCCATGCAATCACACTCTTGGGACTTAGCAGTTGTTCTGCATTTCCTCCCCTTATTCTGGCACGGTAGGGAACACGGACCCTTCCACCACTTAATCCTCTGGCACGTTTACAGATCCTTCTCATCACAGAAGCTTAGAATGAGCAGACACCAGACCTATACAACCCCTGGCTCTTAAAGATATGTCTTAAGACATACTTTTTTCTCACATCACTGTTGCACCCTTGGGGATACAGGCACTTCTGCTTTATCCTGCCAACAGAGAGAGAGAAGTTATCCTAGCACTTCTTATATTGCCCTGAGGTTTGTGGTGGCTTCTGCTCCTGATGCAAATGTGTGTTTTGCTCTGTCAACCGGTCCGGGTAAGCTTACAAGGCTGGCACAGGCACAATCCCGCTCTGGTCACCGCTGAAGGTCAGCCTGATCTGTCACTCTGTCAGTGGCGGTTGTCACCGTGACAACCGGCACCCTGCCGATTTACACTTCATCAACTCTCAAAGCGTGCAAAGTGCCCTCCACCCTGCCAGGAAGGTGAAGAGCCCCATTACCCTTCAGGCCAAACAAGCACTTCACCACATTAAGACAAACACGGATGCAACAGTAGTGTATCGTCAACCGTTGCGTTCTGCGTTTCAGTCCACGTGTTACGACGAATCTCTCAAAGTGTATTTGGGGCCGGTCAGTCACATTTGCAAGACACGACAATGGACATTTCAGGAAGCTCTCAGGGAGTGCAAAGAAAAGTGCTTATTTTTTTATTGTTGTTGTTTTACTTTGAAAGCACTGCAGCTCTGTTGAATGAGGCGTAGAATAATAAAGAATGTCAGAATTACTTTGTTTGACTTGTGTTGCAATTCAATCGGGTAATTTGCAGTCTCTCATAGCTCTGAATTTCATTAGCTCCTCAGGTTTTCTTGGCACATCTGTCTATGACTGCAGTATGAGTAGGTTGCCGCGGGTTAATGGATGTGTAATTGATGCGATTAATTGAGGTGTAATGTAGCACGGCATTGCGATTTTGATCCAAGGGGCTGCGGGCAAGCGGTGACGTAACTCAAACACAATTAGAGGCGGCATTGAGCTATCAAATAGAGATTTAATTAGGAGTGAAGACAGAATGGGGGGCAGTCAATGGTCGGGAGATTGAATTATCCGAGCACAGCTTCCTAAAGGCAGCGTCGACACAATATGCCGCCCGCCACATATTGTGTTCCCACTTTCTCTTTCAATACCTATATATTCTCTTATCTTTTGTCACTTCCTTTTCCTTTTTCGCTTTGTCAAAGTCTGTGGATTTGCGCTTATTGTCTCTCGCTGTCTCGTTGCATTTTCTTCTTTAAGTTCTTTTCTCACCTCCGTTTGGTCCTCCCTCCTTACTTCTTGCATCTCGTTTTCTCCTTCTCTGGTTTTCAATCTCTCTCCGACCCGACACAGGGGATGCATGTGCCTTGGGATGTGTCTCTGATATTCCAGAGATTAATTAGACAGCAGAGCACTTGGCACTACATAGCGAAGCCAACCATCAATTAATGAGATGCCGTGCACCCTCGTACTTCATCCACATCTATTTTTCCCTTCGTCGATGACTCTAGGGATCATAATCAGATGCCCCCACCGTAAGCTACTCTCTTTATCCAGTGTAGTCAGATGCTTTTTGATGGGCCCGCAAGATGGTGCGAATATAAACCGGAATTTTTTTTTAATGACGTGTGCTAACTTTGCACTGCTGCTCATGGGGAACTCATTCGGTAATTTAATGAAACAAAAGCGCAAAGAACAGTGAACGCTACAAATACACTTCAGCCTCAGAGATTCAGATTGTCAGCTTTATTGTTATTTTAACCATATATGACTCTACCCTACAGTCGCTTTTTTGTTATTGCTTCATTATATTATGAAATCTTTAATTGTTTTCACTGCAAATGGGTTCTTTTATTCATGTCGTAAATTTCCCTTTTGTGTATTGCTTATTTAGATTTTTTTTCTGGTTTGCTTTGAATTGTATATCTTTATTATCTTTTGTATTGCTTGTTGTCTTTCTACCATCTGGACGAGATAGCAAAATAAGAATGTTATTGTACCAAAGAACATAAGGGATAATGTATAGGCAGCAGGTTGTTATCGCAGAAATAAGCCGAGACGGTGTGTTCAGAACCCATTTACTTTCGGTTTTAAGATAAGACGTTCAAATGTTCACACTGTTTGTTTAATAATTTGTAAATATAATTTCATATATGTTATTAAAATAAATATTTATATTATATGTTTACCACAGTATCCGGGTTACAGTGTGTTATTTGTTTTGAACAAGTTATCTGAAAAGAATGAACCTTGGAATTTTGTAACTGGCCAATCAGAATCAAGCATTTTTGAGTTCCATGTAAAAAATGACAATAAATATCTTGAATCGTGTACACTGAAAAAAAAATATCCATTCAATTTACTTTTTTTTTTAAGGTAAGTGGTTGCAATAAATGTTTTTAAGATGCATTTAAACAATTTTTTTAATTTTTTTAATTTAAATTTTTTTTTTGTTTTAATGTAACTTAAATAAATTGATTGCAACCACTTACCTTAAAAAATTGAGTAAATTGAATGAATTATTTTTTCAGTGTATAACCCCATTCACACAGACCTTTGGTCCAAGAAAATTCCCCGTAAAATTGCCAGACAAGCTTCTGTGTGAACGCAAACACGTCCCATATCTTCTGGGATCGTTGCCGGAAAGAGGACCTAGTCAGATACACGGAAAACCCTCTGTGTGAACAAGAAGCCGAAAAATTCCATAATGGGCGTGTCGTAGTGAGGACGCGCGCATCATCACAACAAAAATTTTGGTTCAGCTCTTTAAAACGAGAGATTTACATGTATATCAACATTCACCACGAGAAATGTCGCAAACTAGATTGAAGCAGTTATCAGGAAATGATAAATGAGACGCATGAACAATGACGCACGTGCCGTAGTGAGGACGCGCGTGTAATGGCAACATGAAGTTGGTTCAACTCTTTAAAATGAGGGATTTGCAACATTCATGACGAGAAAAGTCAGCAAACTGGACTGAAGCAGATATCAGGTAAGTTAGCTTGTCATTTACTGCGTTGAAACGGAGATCATTCAGCAGCATAAAAGAATATCGCATCACACCCGCATAGAACGGCGCTTCACGCACTGCTTTATAGTCTTATCATAAACAAAAATGCACGCGAGTGGTTTCTGGAGAGAGAAATAATAAATAATATGCAAACTTCATACGCTGCGTAGAAGAGAGGGCAGGACTTTAACCAGGTCACGTGTCTTTCCGGGACCTTACAGATGCCAGCAATTCATTGGCAGTGTGAATGAACAAAACATGAAACAATCCAGGATGCATTTTCCGTGTATTTTCCGGAATGTCTGTGTGAAAATGGTTTATGTGTTTCTTCAAAACCAAGGTGCTACATAAGGGGCCAATCACACCAAAAGCGTTTATGGCAGTTGCCTTATTTGAATGATATTCTATGGGCAGGGAGCGTTTGCGCGCTGTTTATGCGCGCCGAGTGCCTTGTGGTTTTTGCCGCAGGCTGCAGCATGCGCTTTTGAAGGAGCGCTGAGAGCGGAGAAGCGCCCGACGTCATTCGCGTCTTTCCATTGTTCAATCGAATGAGGGAAGAGGCGGACCTTAAGTTGAAGTGAGAGAAGTTTACAGTTGCTTTGAAGAACCGGACTACACTCCTACGTGTTTGTGCACATCTCATCCTCAAACAAGGTCAGAGCAAGCGTCCTCTTTTAAAAGTTTCTGCTAATATGACAGTTAACAGCAAAAGAGGGCTCACGTTTCAATATTTGATTGATAAGACAGCTGACTCTGTGATTGCTTAGCAATTTAAAAAGCCGCGTCGCACTGCTCTTTTAAAAAAAGGCAGTGCGTCGCGCTTTGCGTTTTAAAGCGTTGAAAGTGCGGTTGGTGTGATTAGCCCCTAAGACACCTCATGACACACTTAACTGTATTTATTACACAGTGCATTGGAATGCTTGATTATGATTGGCCAGTGGCGATATTCCAAGGTTTGTTATTTCCAAATCACAACCACATGAAATTAATAACACAGCTTCATCCGGGGACTGCGATTCATCTTGACAGGTGCAGTTTAAGGGGCGGTTTACATTTCATGACTTTTGCAAGCGCAAATACGTTATCTAAATGTAGACGAGCGGCAAACACGCACAAATAGAGAGCGACGCTGTCCATCAGCCTGTTAAAAGTACTTCAACTTTTCAGAATGCCGCGTTGGAAATAAACAAAGAGGAAAGTGGTGAGGTCGCGTTGCTTTAGCCGCAAAATGTGAACCACCGCTAACAATTAGAAATACATTACAATACAATATAAATATGCATAATTTTATTAACATTTATTAGATTATATTTACAAATGGTTTTACCATTTACTAAGGATGCGACGATAAATGCCAATATACACTAATAATAACTGGCCGACAGGGCTGTCACAATGAAAAAAAAATCGTCTCATCGCAATTGTTTGACCTCATTGTGATAATTTCAGATTACCGCAATGATTGCACATCTCTTTAAAAAACACAAGGGGGAGCTGAAGCACCTGCATGAACGAGACAGTATCAGATGGTGGTCCTTAACTGACTGTGTAATGCAATACATTGCAAAGCCATTTAATACAGTGGAAAACGGCATTTAAAGAAATGCTGCAAAACGTAGATGTCAGGTAAAACATGCATTTCCAAAACAGCAATTCCAAATTTAGGGAAGTGAAGGAAGCTATTCTTAAGGATCTGTAAGGAATTGATTTTTGCAGCTACTAGACATCTGGTCCAGAACTAATATAATCTGTTCTGGTATAGTCAGTTTATTTAAATTGCATTTTTATTTTCAGACACTTTATTGTGTTTTTTTCTTATGAAGAATTTTAAGTTTTTTATATTAATTAAATTATAGATATTCTTTATTATCATGAAAATACCTGAAAAGGTTTGAAAAACAGCAATATAAATATATCCTTAAGACATTTCCTGGAGCTGTGTGTGTATGGTTCTTCTTCTGCGGCAACATATTGAGTTTCTGCATGAGAGCGCCCTCTGGCTTTTGGAAGTAGCGGCATTTCCCCGTAATTCATTAAGAAGCATAGCAAGCATCATCGGACAATTTATCAGTGCACACCTACCATTTACATAACTGTAAATTTTACCATGTGGTATTTACAAAATTATTTTTAATCGCGAAAGGTTTGCATTTCTTACAAATAAGCTAATAACATATCAAATCAAAATATTTAATAATGTTGCAATAACTGCCTAATAAGCAAGATTACATAGTCATCGTAAATAATCCCCTAAGGGTGATACAAACCCATCTGCTTCACGTCCTGATCACCATGTTGTGATTCATTCTGTATGTTATACACGATACATAAATAAATGGTGCATTGTGTAACTTTTAGAAGGAACTTAATGGTGCATAAAGACTTTACATAATGAACTGTATTGCTTTTATTACTTTAGAATGAGCCATTTATATCTCCATACACCGGGGGTCCCCTTACATGGTTCCCTTACGTTCCACAGAGCACGTTTCATCCCAATGTTGTCGACGACATGTTTGTCCTGTGGCAGATATTGTATGCATTTTGAAATTGAGGTTGCAATTAGCTATCTGTAGATGCCTCTAAAATTTACACACACCACCTTTAAATCTCAAATAGACTTTAAAGGAAAAAGTTGAACTAAGAATAAGAACTAATGAGAAGTAAACATTATACTATACACAGACTACACAAGTGCATGCAACATTTATAACCGGTAACAATTAAGACAATAAAAACAATGCACAGTAGCAGGGGATGTATTAAATGTGCAAGATTTAAGTTTATGTGTAGGTTGATTTAGTGCATGTGATTATGTGCCAACACACACACACGCGTGCACGCACGCACACACACACACACACACACACACAGATTTATGACATCAGGTAAGTTGAAGACGTTCCAAGCATGAAAACATCCCAACCTGGTGGAAAGTAGAAGGAGCCGGGGCAAAAGGCATCTCTGTATTTAGAAAGTAGGGCAAAGAAGAATGGAGGAAAATAACAAACAAAGGCAACGAAATGAGAATTCCACTGAGCCCCGGGTCATTAGAGTTAATTCTGCGCATTCTGCCATCTGCTGCGATTGTTTACACTTGCCTGGATAATTAGATCCTAATTAGTTGATGGGGTGGTGGAAAGCCATTCCATCCACACATTATTATTTCACTGGCTCCATTATAGCCAGACACCTGGACGTATGACATGGCACTGTCCAAAACCCCTCTCACAATGCCGGCCTTGCGACCGAACGAGTCAATAAACAAACACACAATCGCGAAAATGACAAATGCGCGTTTAATTATGGGCCGATACGCCCTTTCCGACTCCCCGAAAGGAAATCGCACTCTGCATTTTCGCCACCAAATGGCATCCGAAAGCTATAATTTCAAATGGAAAGGACGGCCTGGTCCCCATCTGGTTGAGCGTTTCACTGGGCCTCAGAGATACTGACACTCCAACAGCAAGAAACAAGCTGTCGGATTTCTTTCCACCCCTCCTCTACACCTGAAACTCCTGTGTCGGAGAGATAGCGCACATGTTAATAGTCGGGAGCTTGCCGTTGTATCTGGAGGCTGGCATTGTAATATGCGTGTGCGGAAAGGCCGCTGATTGTGATTCTTATCGGCGCGCGCGTGCTGCCGAAAAGCCGCGAGGTGAGTGGGTGAATGGCAGGGCTGGATGTAAATGCTAATGGCTGCGTGGTTTTGACAGAGAGAAGAATTACCATCCGCCTTCATTACATTTACGACGGCTCGCGTGCCAAAGCAGACAGGGCTCGGCTTGGACATTGGTTTATTTATCTGTTATGAGGGTGAGGAACACAGCTCACATTATTCACATCAGTCATACAATACAGCTTTCGGGATGGGGGACAGGAAAGGATGTGATTCTTCTCTTTCAAGGGTATGTCAGCCATATTTTATGGTCTGGAATCAGAGAAGCAAGCATTTTGATAAGCATCGAGTTTAGAAAAGTTATTGTTTTGTTTTTTATTACGTTTTTAGGTTTTTAGACAAAAATTTATTTTTATTCATTAAATATTTTATCATGCCATACTCATTCATTTTAGTATATTTTACTTTGACTGTAACTGCAAGAAAGCGTCACTTCCCAGCAAGCAATAGTCAAAGTGATCAAACAGTGTTTTTTATTTATTTAATTTGTTTATTTGCCTATTAAATTTAGCCTTGTTTCAGCCTAGACGTTTGGACTGCTAGATCTCTTTTAAATGCAAAATTGCTTGGTGTATGTATATGTTGACAATACATCAGATGACCTAACACCAGTGGACCGCCCATGCAAAGACTTTGGACGACATCAACTCTGAATCCTGAATTGATTAGAAATTAAACATTTTAGATTAAACTTAAACTAAATTGAATGAATGTGTGCCAAACTGCAACAGACCAAGGAAAATATAGAGAAATTTATAGATATTTCACAATTGAAAGACATATTTATCAACAAAATGTACAGCATGTTAGTACTGAACTTCAGTATATGAATGTAAATTATGTTTATTTTAATTTCTGTACATTTGTGATATATTTTTAACAGTGAACATTAAGTTAAATTATTTTTGGAATTTAAGTGGAATTTTTCGTTTAATCCTAGGCAAATAGTTCTTAACATGTATACTCGTGTACCTATACACTGCCTTGCTAAACACAGTTTATTTGACTCGTACTAGAAATTGCAATACTTCTCCTAGCCTACATACTACATACTAGAGCCCTGCACGGGACTGTTTTCTTACCCCGCACCCACTGAATTTCTGACCAGGACCACCCACTCCCGCAACCCGTGTGCCCGTGCCCGCAATGTTTGTGTCTACCCATACAGGTAAAGCAACAAAAAATAAATTTCTCTGGCCAAAAATACTTTAGATATATGCTAAATATATTTTGTATAAAGTAATGCTCAATTGAATATAGTTTTGAATTCGAAATTAGTTTTAACCATCACATATTAACATATATTTTTAAAATATATTTCAAGCAAATACATTTCTAATTTTACATCCCATATGGCAAAAATTAATTATTTGCCAAAATATATTTAAAATATATGGTAAATAAGTTAAAAATAAATAAATAAATATATTTAAACCTTTTTAAAACAAAGTTTTTCTTCTGTTGTGATATAAATATTTTTTCTTGGATTGAAATATATGGAGGGCTAAATATATTTATATTTTTAAAGCTTTAACATTTATTTATTAAAACAAAAATATATATTTCTACATATACAAAAATGGCTAAGAATATGTCAATTGAAAATACATATTTATAAATATAAAAAATATTACAAAT
>NC_133339.1:39386253-39473323 GCF_030506205.2 Paramisgurnus dabryanus | reverse complement strand
GATGTTCAACAGGAATGTAACCCTCAGTAAAACCATGATAAGGTTTACTTTTCAATACAATGTAAACACACACACACACACACACACACACACACACACTATATATATATATATATATATATATATATATATATATATATATATATATATATATATATATATATATATATATATTTCTATTGAAATATTTTCTATAAATTTCACAATTATAAGTTACCTTTTAAAAACCATAGTAGCCTAATCATGGTAAAGGTACTGTTTGGCCATCATAAAGTGAACACAGGGTTTGTGTTTGGTTGGCCAGCGAGAGGTTTACTTTTGTGCAGTAAAAAGCTCAAAAGAACAACTGCCTATCGTTGTCTGGACTCCTATTTGTGTTTTTGTAATCATTATAGTAGAAACACAACAAGGGACACGCGTGGTAAACTTATCAATGTTTGTTTACAGCCGCCGCCATTACCTCACGTGTTGATCATGAAAGCAGTGAATGTGTGCACATGCGAGTGATCCTGTGTTTAATAAACTTGCTGTGCGGAGATATGCGCTTAGACGCAACTAAATAAGGATTGTACTGTTTGCAATCGCGTATTTTATAAGAATACCAAAAAGCGCGTCAAGTTTCCTCACTCGCGTGTTTGTGTATGTGCGTTCCCGTCGCCTCAGCTGTTTGACGGAAGACAAAGAAAACACTCGCGTCTGGAGATACTGACACACATCCGCAAGTAAATAAGGATTTATATGTCGGACATCGATCCCGTCACACTGACGAAGCACACACACTCGCGTCTGTCTGGAGATTTAGGCGCGAGTAAACAAGTATGTGATGTGTGTAATCGCATCTTTTATAATGATACCACAAAGCGCTTCAAATATGAGGCATTGTGTGTTTGTGTGTGCGTTTGCACGTCGATCGAGTCACACTCGCGTCTGGAGATAACTTTAGTTACAGTCACGAGTAAACAAGTATATGTCATGTTTCCAGCACTCGGATTAAAACTCATTCACAGCAGTGAATGGCTGCAGAGACGGAATGGAATGTCCATTGACTGTGGGGTTGCCTAATGAATATGGATGATCTCTGCTCTTTTCTTCAATGGAGCGGGGCGTGGCTCATTATAGATAATGAAGCAACAGAAGAAAGACGGTACATCTCTCTCTTCTAATACAGTTAACAACGAATTACAATATTTGTTTTCGATTTCACTTACATCTTCCAAAAGCAGACATTCCAAGCATTATGTAGACATTTATCTTTTGTTTATATGACAAATATTCGATAAGTTAGAGTTAATTTTTCTGACGTGTTTCTGAAAGGA
This sequence comes from Paramisgurnus dabryanus, assembly GCF_030506205.2. Taxonomy (NCBI): domain Eukaryota; kingdom Metazoa; phylum Chordata; class Actinopteri; order Cypriniformes; family Cobitidae; genus Paramisgurnus; species Paramisgurnus dabryanus. Next base: position 39,472,007 of record NC_133339.1, on the reverse strand, counting down.
CTTCACTGAGGGAGAGAGAACAAAACGCGCATCATGTTTATTTTCTTAATTTTGCGAAAAGCACAACATGCTGTTTTTATTGGGAGTGGACAGAAAAAAACAAGACAATTTAACGTTTTAAATGATGTATAAATCATTTCTGTATGTCAAAAATCAGCAGAGTTATCTAAGTCTCTTTGGGGAATGATCGAAAAATAAAGAGTTTGCGGCGCCCGCGCCGCAGCCGACCCCAGAGTGTTAACCAATCGCTCACCATCGACTCAGTCCATGTTTCAATTATAGTATCCTCTGGCTTTTCTGTAAGCAAGAAAATAGGTGAGAAATATTTATTACCAATTAGATCATTATTTAAAAATATTGTTAAGTACTTAAAAGAAACATTATACTTGCCCATTTTTTAATGGCTTCTAACAATCATAGAAGTTTATATTCTCCACCTGAAAAACAGAAATTACAATGTTTCAGTAAACGTCTTGCATACGTCTGTAACTTTTGTTCCCTGATGATACTTTGTGTCGATGACATGACAGTATGGGTTTGACCTTGGGAGACTAATTGCTCTGTTACTCTATGAAAAGGGCCAATGAGAATTGGCAAATTAAATTTGCATACCTTAACTCCTCCCCAGGGTTCTGTGTATAAAAGGAGGCCGGTAGGCACCATTTATTCAAATTTAGTGCTAAGCAGCGGAGATAAGTTCGACCGAGCAACATTAAGTTAGTGAAGTGGCAGGAGGGACAGAATGTAACAGAGATTGTCCCTTTCTGTCACTCACTCGACATTGTGTCAATGACGTCCCTCTAGAAAGTGCCACAGAAAATGAGTTAAGAACCTTCAGTAAGCGAAACCAGTACGCAAAGCATACCAGAGAGCTTGCCAAGGTTAAGAAGTCAAGCATACCAGAGGGATGTAAAAACCGGCCTCTACCAGGCATAGTAAGTGCTAGCCAGGCCCTGGAAAGTCTCAGAATAGACAGAAATAAAGTGGAAAATCTGAACAATCAGAGAGAGAAAAAACAAGAGGAGGAAGCTGAAAAGGGAGCCAAACTCAACACAAGGGCAAGAGTATATAAACCAGCTTAGGGGAAGACCCAAGGTTTGCAAAAAGGAAAACAGAGGGTTTTGAAATATTTCAAGGGTGGCTACATGAAAGAGGTAGCCAGGTGATGGGACCTAGAAAAGTTCAAAAAGAACAAGTTTTGCCAAAGTGGGAATTCAGCAGGGGAAAATGTGCCTTGAAGGATAAAAGGAGCACAGTCCAGGCCTGCAGACGTCAACCGAGTTAGGTGTCTGGAGCCAATACCACCCTGGGCAAACTGCATGAACCTCCAGGTTTTAAAACCTGGCAAAGGTGTTTGGTGTAGCCCAGCCGGCAGCTCTACAGATGTCTGATAAGGAGGCACCATTGGCCAGCCCCCAGGAAGAGGTAACATCAGTAGTACAAGGTGTGTGAGGAGGGAATGGCCATCTTGGCCTGGCAGCTGTTCTGACCTGCAGTCAGCTCAGGTTGACATGTGAAATGATATTATATGAATGAATGACGGACCTCTTAAAATCTACAAATCAGGCAATCGCTGTGAGAAAATGCCACCACATGACCTAACAGCGGCAACCTACTGCCTTTGCGGCTTTATCTAACAAATATGCAGCGCAAAGGAGAAGCAGAGAGAGAAATCACAGAAATATTTGCCAAGAAGGGAACAGGTCAGTCAAGTTACCAGTAAAAGCATGCAAATATATAGCTGATTAAGCCACCTGTGTATTTGTCTGTGGTATGGTAGTATACATTGTGTATTCCTAGTAAGTTTTTGAGGTTCACCTACAGCAGGGGTCTCCAACGTGGTGCCAACGCGGTGTGTCTCGTTTATGTCCCCACCCACCTTGTCTCCTCGTTAATAATTTATTATTGGTTAACTCCCTTCACCTGACCTTCCCTCGTTATCGTTTCCTATTTAAGGCCCCAGTGTGTTCTGTCCTGTGCTGAATCATTTTGTATTTTTGGTTGTTTGCCTCGTGTGACAACTCCCTCTGTAAACAAAAAAACTAGTTAGTCTTGTTACAGTGTAGTGTGTGTAGTGTAGCCAAGGTAGCCTGCTCAGCCCCAGCCAGGGCAGCCTGCTCAACCGGCTGCAGCTGCCTGTTAGTGATGGGCAGTCCGGCTCTTTCCATTGGTTCGGCTCTTTTGGCTCAAGCTCCGGCTCTACATTTTAGTGATGGCAGTCCGGCTCTTTTCATAGATTCGGCTCTTCTGGCTCGGCTCCCTTAGAAGAGCCGGCTCCCCTGCATGCATCTGAAGATTCGGCTCTGCTCGTTCGCTACAAAGAATCAGCTCTTAGAGCCGGTTGTTCGCGAACGACCCATCACTACTGCCTGTACATAATCAAGGGCTGGGCGATATATATCAAGAGATTCTAATGCGTGTTTCATCAGTAAAGCTGGTTCCTTGATTAGAAGTAAATCGCCATCAGCTGCTTATAGATGGAGCAGCATTTACTAGACAGAGCCATAGTTTGCTGACAATCGGGGCAATTTCGCATGAATTATCGAGGACTTATCGCCTGCGATAATTAATGCAATATGGCCCAGCTTGTCAGTGAACTGTGGCTCTGTGTAGTAATTGTAGAACAGGCTTTATTGATGAAACACGCATGAGAATCCCCTGATAACACTCGCCTAAAGGATTATTAGGAACACCAAACTTATACTGTGTTTGACCCCCTTTCGCCTTCAAAACTGCCTTAATTCTACGTGGCATTGATTCAACAAGGTGCTGAGAGCATTCTTTAGAAATGTTGTCCCATATTGATAGGATAGCATCTTGCAGTCGATGGAGATTTGTGGGATGCACATCCAGGGCACGAAGCTCCTGTTTCACCCATAGACTGTAAAAAAAGATGGACGACGCCTGTTCGCTCTCTTCCATTGGTGAAAAGTGAAGCCGCCAGTGTGCCGATATGGCGCTGACATCTTGGGTCTTGAGTCTGCGCAATAGCGATTTCGGGACCAGTCATGCGCAGTAGTGAGCCGGAAGGGAAGCCGCGAAGTCAAAACCCCGCCCTCGCTCTCGTAGAATGCGCATATCACACGATATCACAGCTGTCAATCATGACGTGACACCACCGTTTTTATATCATTAAATAAATAACTAAACACAAACCTATTTTAAAAACAAACATTTGAATTTACATCAGCGTGATAAAAACTACAGTAAATGACAGAAATCAGTTTCGGAAAAAAGATAATTGAAGTGTAATTAATTTTTTTAGTTGGTCTCAAGTCCCATTGAATAACATGGGGAGGCGGGGTTTATGACCTATACTGGGACCAGTCACTGGGGGGCGATCGAGAAATTTTGGCTTCACTTTTCAGGGCTTGTGCGGCACGCTTGGTTTCACCACACCCCAAAGATGCTCTATTGGGTTGAGATCTGGTGACTGTGGGGGCCATTTTAGTACAATGAACTCATTATCATGTTCAAGAAACCAATATGAAATGATTTGAGCTTTGTGACATGGCGCATTATCCTGCTGGAAGTAGTCATCAGAGCATGGGTACATGATGGTCATAAAGGGATGGACATGGTCAGAAACAATGCTCAGGTAGGCCGTGGCATTTAAACAATGCTCAATTGGCACTAAGGGGCCTAAAGTGTGCCAAGAAAACATCCCCCACACCATTACACCACCAGCCTCCACAGAGGTAACAAAGCATGATGGATACATGTTTTCATTCTGTTTACGCCAAACTGACTCTACCATCTGAATGTCTCAACAGAAATCGAGACTCATCAGACCAGGCAACATTTTTCCAGTCTTCAACTGTCCAATTTTGGTGAGCTCATGCAAATTTTTCTTCTTGTTGCCTCTTTTTCCTATTTGTAGTGGAGATAAGTGGTACCCGGTGGGGTCTTCTACTGTTGTAGCCCATCCGCCTCAAGGTTGTGCGTGTTGTGGCTTCACAAATGCTTTGCTGCATACCTCGGTTGTAATGAGTGGTTATTTTAGTCAAAGTTGCTCTTCTATCAGCTTGAATCAGTTGGCCCATTCTCCTCTGACTTCTAGCATCAACAAGGCATTTTCGCCCACAGGACTGCTGCGTACTGGATGTTTTTTCCTTTTCACACCATTCTTCGTAAACCCTAGAAATGGTTGTGCATGAAAATCCCAGTAACTGAGCAGATTGTGAAATACTCAGACCGGCCCGTCTGGCACCAACAACCATGCCACTCAAAATTGCTTAAATTCCCATTCTGACATTTAGTTTGGAATTCAGGAGATTGTCTTGACCAGGACCACACCCCTAAATGCACTGAAGCAACTGCCATGTGATTGGTTGTTTAGATAATAGTATTAATGAGAAATTGAACAGGTGTTCCTAATAATCCTTTAGGTGAGTGTATATCGCCCAGCCCTAACATTATCCCTTACTTATCAGGCCTGTTTTATTTGAGTGCTTTTTGGTGGGGCCAGTGATCATTTCTGCAGGGCAAGTAAAGATCTGAACCACCCTGACTGGGATCTAGGTGGAGATGTCTACTACACTAACAAGGACTTTGTGTTGTTTATAGAGTGTGTACATTGTTCACATACTATATATATATATATATATATATATATATATATATATATATATATATATATATATATATATATATATATATATATATATATATAATTCTTCTGTATGTATGTACATGAATTTACCTCCCGGAATTATGTGCAGGCAGTATTGCCGCTCCCTATATGTAGAGTATGCACTTTGCATAGGGCACCAACTCACAGGCAGACACCATCCCTGTTGCTCAAAAAAAGAAAAACTATTATTATGTATGCATATTAACAACACAACATTAATATATAAAAATAGTGTTACACAACATTTTGAAAATGTAAATGCAGTAAGCACATGCAACCCCCCATCCCGACATCTCTCGCACTCCCACCTCATGTTTGCACTTGACTGTAGATTATCATTGTTGTGTTTGTGTTAAAGCAGCGCTGTGCCGATCGAACCGTGTACCACAAGAGCGTAGCTTAGCATTATCCATTGAATCTGATTAGACCATTAGCATCCCACTCAAAAATAACCAAAGAGATTCACAATTTTTCCTATTTAAAACCTGACTCTTGACATTGTTTACTAAGACAGACGGAAAATTAAAAGTCACAATTTTCTAGGCTGATATGGCTAGAAACTATACTCTCATTCCGGCGTAATAATCAAAGATATTGCCGCCGTACCATGGCTGCAGCAGGCTAAATGATATTACGCGGTGCCTAAAAATAGTCCCCAGCTATTGAAAGTTATCAAAGGGACTATTTTTGGGCACAGCGGAATTATGCTAAGCTATTCTAAAAGTGGTACTGCCAGATCCGAGATCACCTAAATGGATTCCAAAACAGTAAAACTCAAATGTTTAACTCTAGGGGAGTTTGAAAATGAACCTATTTTCAAAAAAGTGGAGTGTCCTTTTTAGTAAAATATGTATAAATTTATGTCGTATAATTTAAATTATTAAATCATTTAATGTGCTCTGTTACGTTTTGAAGCACAATAACGATATTTGTGCTCGAGACATTTGTTTACATCTGCTATGTGGTGTATGTTAAAGGAACAGTATGTAGGATTGTGGCCAAAACTGGTATTGCAATCACAAAACGTGTGGCTAAAACTGGTACTGCAATCACACAGCTGGTGGCCAATATACCAAACGACAACATAAACATCAGTTGAGGGCTGCAACTCCACTTTTTAAATGACAATATCTTGGCCAGACCGCTGTTGTGAGTGATATAAGTATTTGAAATATAAATTATTTCTTAATGTCTAGTGACATTTCAGGGCCATTTAATGATTAATTGATATAAATTTCTTACATACTGTTCCTTTAAGGTCTGCCATTCTGTGTAAATTATTAATTGAAGTAACATCATCTGCTTAACTTAATTCTTAGGTGTTACTTCAATTAAACAACTTCATGAATAAGTAAATAAACAGTAGGGCCCATATCAAGTTGCGGCAGTGGCAGCTAGTGGTGGCACTTCCGGCAGCTGCCTTATTTTTCAGAGACAGGATAGCAGGCTGAGGTCTATCAGCAATACAGGTAGCCTACACGGAAGCAGACTTCATGCTGCACTTTATTCTGGTTTTTGCTGCATTACATCTCTAAAGTATTGCCCACCCTGTCAGAACCATGAAAAATACAGATTATCTTTAATAATATTTTTTACTTTTAATAATTCTTCAATAATTATCTTAATGTTACCCCAGATAAAACCAGTTTCCCTCCAAGACATCGCCTACATGCTAGTTGAATATTTTAAATTACTAGCATGGTAATATCTTGAAGGAAAACACTGTAGTTCGCATTATGAATTGTGAAAAACTTACAAATTTTACATCTAACACAAAACATTTACTGATCTGAAGTTAATGTAAACATACAAGATAAAGTTTATCTTCAATAAACACTTTTCAAACAAATTAAAAATAAAATATAGGATGCTTATTTCGACCTGCTGCGACGGTTTTTTTTTTTTTTTTTTTTGAGAAAAAAATCACAAATGTCAGCTCTGAAAAAGTTGCAAAAAACTACTTTGCATGCAGGATCTCTTTAGGATGGGCGTGATCGGTCTAAAAGCAATAAGATGTTTTTAGATAAAATATCCTCCTATTCTGCAGTGACATATTTTTAATACCAAATTCATACCACATTCCCCATTTTATTTCGAAATAAAAATACTCACTATTTGACTGTCTCCTCTTCTAATTAGTTTTCCATCACCGCCATGCTAAAAGACAAACATGTTCTGAAAAAAGGGGGGAAACACACATCAGAGCTAGTCACATATAATATAAATAACTGTTAGATTTAGTAACATCTCACCCCAATTACAAAATAAATGAAGATATTTTAGTCACAATTGTGAGCAGTTTCTAGAACGCACTTAAAGTGCTGCTGCTGCATGAAGACTTAACTTTCGTTTTCACGAAGATTAGTTTTTTTCAGGGCGTGACGCCAGGGGCGGTTCTAGGCCCTCTTCAAAAGCCCAAAATAAACGTCTGTTGCTAGAAGGGATACAGATATTGAAATCTCGCCATATGATCAATGTTTTTATCCTAATCCTACACACAGACCTAAGCCTAAACCAAAAACATCTCGCGAGATTTGGCCGTAGACGTGTCCCCTCTCAAAGATATGTATTCACCTTATTTTTCACGACAACAAGGGCGGCGCCATTTCGCTCATTTTGTCAACGTTCTTCCGGCCGCAGAGACGATGAGCAGCTGAGGCAGTGACTGAAGGCGACGTGTTAAGCTTAAAAAGCTCACTCGAGCGCCTTTATGTTTCTTTCTTACCAATTTTAAGCCAACTGAGGAACACCCTTATCCCAAGTAATGGTTCGACTACGATGTTCCGGTAACTTTAAACCACGCCTGGTGTTGAAAAGGTGGCCAGTTTCATGTAAGCTATCTTAGCTAACTTTGTGCTCGTTCGCCTAAAGTTAGATTTGTGATGTCCGTTCTACAAATACACTTAAGATCAGTAATGTTAGTTTATAAAATGCAACTATTTGAATGGTTTTAATTGTCCACCTATATTTTTATATTTACGATAGTACAACGAGATATTATAGTACATTGCATTCTTACAGTAGCCCACGTGATTCCTACAAGTTACTGAGATTTCAGATGCTAGAATGTCAGTTCATTTCTCATTCAGATATTGATAATGACATATTAAACAACGTTATTTAACACTGAAGTTAAAGGTTGTGTGTATAATGTTTCTGTCTCTTTTTAATGCATCTGTCTCTTACACACTGTTCTGTTTAAGTATGGGTGCCATTTATATATTAATTCTCATGATGCAAGTTTATTTTAAATACTAACATAAAAATGTTTATGGTTATATTGTTTTCACAGATGCATTGATGTTTAGTGATGCAGTGGACAACTGTGAGGATGATACAATCAACATGTTCCTAAACTGTGATGCAGAAACACAATGAGAGGATCAATCCGTCTCTGAACACAACTACACTTTAAAATCACAACTCAACCTGAAGCAACCTACATCTGATATGGGAAAACAATGGTGCGGTTTCCCGGACAGGGCTTATCCTGGTCCCAGGCTAAAATGCATATTTGAGCTACAATAATTTAAAAACACCTTTTACTGACATACCTCAACATATATTAGTGCCATTGTTTTGTCACAAGATGCGCACCAGTCTTGTTTTTTTGTAGGATTTGTTTGTAAAAACTAAAATGTCCTAATATAATTAAGGCCTAGTCCTGTAAACCCTGTCCGAGAAACTGCTTCAATGCTTCTGCTTCGTGTGTTGAGCTGGCACAAATGTACATATCTCTGCTGAGAAACAACCATCTTTGGTTCAGCTTTACACAGGGTTGATATTGCATGCATTACACAGTCGCCAAGCACTTTACCAGTACATACACCAACAGCTTCCAGATATACGCTTAGGATCAGCTCCTGATGACTCCGATAAAGCTGTGTCTTAATTTATTGCAGGGTGGTCTTGCTTTACCGGTTGTAAAGTTACATTAAACCTTCATATGTGATCAGATGTCATGCAGTGATATTAAACATTTACAGTGTGATCAGATGTTGTGCATTTATATTAAACATTTACAATGTGATCAGATGTTGTGCATTTCTATTAAATCTTTACAATGTGATCAGATGTTGTGCATTTCTATTAAATCTTTACAATGTGATCATGTTGTGCATTTATATTAAATCTTTACAATGTGATCATGTTGTGCATTTATATTAAATCTTTACAATGTGATCAGATGTTACCTGTCATGCAGTTATATTAAACATTTACTATGTGATCAGATGTAACCTGCCATGCAGTTATATAAACCTTTACAGTGTGATCAGTTATTATCTGTAAGGAATTTCTTAAACCATATGTGAGCTTTGTAGATTCCACTTAAAAGGATTTTAGTCTCATGATTTGAAGGAATAAGTGTTGGCAAGTTTGCAAATGAATTCTATCATGGTACCACATAAAAACGAAATAGTTATTGGACTGGCTAAGGTGCACATTTGCTATAAAAAAAGACGAAATCACTGTGTAAATATTGGTAGACATACTTTTAATAATTTTCAATGCTGCTCCATCAACTCCTGACAGGACGAGGTAATTAAATATGCCAGGTTACTTGTCGCGGCCGCTTCATATCGTCTAACCACGAGACGATTGATGGGACAATATAAGACTATCCGAGCGTCGTATGAAGTTTTAACCGTGCTCCTAATTTAAAACATTTACAGCAGTAGCGATATTTGTCATTTCACTAAAGTTATAGTGAACTACAAACAATCTTCTAACCACCGAATGCACTGTGCCATATTAGCAGCGGAAGTCGGTTGACAAAATGCGGAAGAGCGAAGAATTAAAAAGAGGCGTGGCGGAATAAGGTGAATATAAAGGCTAGATGGCTCAAGGCGGAGTCAGCTGTGTCGTCACTTGGCGGCCATCTTAGGTCAGTGCTGCCATAGTGCTGCTCCCTGCTGCTGTGGACGGAAGGTGAGTGACATACGCCAACTAAAATGCTCGTAACTTGCTGAATTCTTGACGGATTACAAACGGTTTGGTTTTTTACAAACGTAACGTGGCTATAATTCTGGATGCTTTAACATGTTTCATGAATTTTTTATTTATTTTTAGTATACGTATTCAGTGTCATAGGTACATCTTTGACGTTTATAACAAACCAATCCGTTTGAAAATCGGTAAAAAATTAAGCAAGTTATGGTCATTTAAAAGTACCTGCATCATTAAAACTCAATGCTACGAGTGAGCGAGCGCCCTGTCCTAAGATGGCCGCCAAAATGCGGACGTTCCACTCAATTGGCCATCAGCGCGGACGAGCCATCTAGCCTTTATATACATATCTATGTCCCCTCTAGCCAGAACAAGCCAACCTCGGACGGTACGCGTACAACAGCGCATGCGTGAAGAAATGTGGAGACGAGAACTCTCCACTATAAACAACATGTTTTTTTTCCCGTCTTTTAATGTATCTATTAAAAGAAAGCTAAGGAGCACACTGTGTTTGATTCATGTTCTTTGCTTTCTTGTTGTTTGTTCTAAACTTGCAATTTATTACAATTTATAATTATTATGTAACTATATATTATACTTTTAAAGCTTTAAGTTTTCATCATGACTATTCAACAGTTCATTATATAACATTGAAGGAGGTAAATCAATATGAATCAAATACAAAACTGCCAGTTCAGTATATCAAACTACTTTATTGTCCATTTATTACACTTTTAACACTAAAATAATTAACAACATTTAATGCAGGTAATGACTACAACAATTTAACATAACACTTAAAATAGCAAAAAAAAAAAGAAGTCAAACTCTTAAAATACTCAGGACTCAAAAACAACACCAACATTGCTCATTGTTCTGGAGATGGTCTTAATTCTGATCATTTAATCTTTGCTTTACAGTTTTATGAAGAACTGCCAAAGCATCCACAGCCAAGCTCATTAAATGTCTATGCATGTTTGCTTTGATTCATCGCTGTGCTGTATGTTAACTTGCACTGTAGTTTTCCATTTTATAAAAACAAAACTGGGAATAAATCACAAAGTGTTTACAAATGTTTCCAGTAACAGTTGTAAGGGACTCCTGTTTATAATCTTTATCGTTGTAATTTTAAAAGTCTGCCTATTTTCAGTAAAGATTATATGAAATATGATATTAACTTATGTGAAGAAATTCGTAATTAAAAGATTTGAAACAGGACTAGTCAAGTGTAATGTGTGGAAACAGTGAGCAGGTCATAATGATATTTCCTTATATGAAACACAATAGAAAAGAATGCCTTTTATTTAAAAGGTTTAAACTGATCAGTTTGCTCTTATAAAAGTGACAATCAACCAAAAGTATTTATGTCAAGAGTTTAAATGTATAAAGATGTATTTCAAGCATGCAATTATTTTCCCATATTATCATCCCACATGGGCAAACCTATGTGACCCACATAGTGAAACTCACATGGGACCCACATATATTGCCCATGTTAAGCCCATGACCAAATGGAACCCATGCTGCCTAGATAGTACCCACGTGGGGCCCACATATCAATATTGGCTGGGTTTTTTCGTGAATGGCCTGTAAATTACGCGAATCAGTGCTGCACTGATGGCCTAGTAGAGTAATCATTTGAACTGCGCAGCCATTTTAAAAAGTGATCAGGAGTTCGGGACCACCGATGACCAAATACAGGCACACACATTACAGCAAAATGACCTGCGACATAATTAATAGACCCAAATATACGCGCTGTTGCATATTCACAATACTGTAATCAGTGGTATATTGGTCCTACAGCTGATCTCGGTTGCACCAAGTACACTCGATCGTAAGAGTAGTTTGCACGTATGCTCTCAAGACTAATAGGCTTGTTTGAGATGAGCAAATTCTTTGTGGGTTCTCCTTATAAACATCTTTATGTAAATGCATTTATTGGTATTTCAGTTGCATCTCTTTAATCCGCGATCATGGATCACCGCTATGTGAAGGGAGGTTTGGCAGCCGGTTTGTAGTTAACATTGTATAAATTATAGTACACATTAACGTTAGCTAAGTGTAGTTTTTGATTCACTTTAGCTATGATTTAAACTAAGGTTATGTACTTGTTGTTTATTTTGTTTGTTATCAGAAATAAACTACTTTAAAACGACTTTATTGTTATTGATTCTTTGCAGAGTTTATTTGCCTTCAGTGAATTATTATTACAGTACCTTTTGTGCAAACAGCAAAGGCTTTCACTCAGCTAATGTGCAAGGCTGAGCCTTTTATGTATATATATATGTATATATATGTATATAAAATTATCCTTTCAGAAAAGGCTCAAAGTTCCCTGTCCTGAACCTAGGGCTGGGAGACATATCGGATAGGATTTTCATGCGCGTCTCATCAGTAAAGCCAGTTCCGTAATTAGTAGTAAATTGCCATCACCTGCTTTCAGATGGAGCGGCATTTACTACACAGAGCCACAGTTCACCAACAACCCAGGCAATATCACATTCATAATCGTCTGTGCCATCTGATATATATCGCAGTCCTACCTGAACCATATAGAAAATGACTACAATGAAGAGTAGAGAGCAGCAACATTTGGAGGGTCTGGATATATTTTTAGATGGAGGAATAATCTAAGATCACTTGCCATGAATTCTTCAACCTCATCATGCATTATAATCCAAGAATACATGAAAATTAAGGTAGTAAAGAGTATTGAAAGGGTGCCAATAATTGTGTCCAGTTTATGTTAGAGAAAATAATTCATTTCATAATGTTATTTCCCCCTCACTTTCAACCCAGACAGCAGACGACTCCGGGCCGGGTCTGCGACAAAGTCGGCTGCTCCAGTTCGGATCCGGCCCGCAGTCATCTGCTGTTTTACTTCTGAAAGGATTTTATTTATACAAGTAACATCCATGAATAAATGTAAGACAATTAGTGACAAAATACTAATGTCAAAATGCACAAAGAACCTAAAGACCGTAAAAGTTATACCTCAATTACAAACCCAAAATTCAAGACACCCACAGTATTGGTCACAGTAATAGGATGTATGAACACCAAATTTTAAACAAATTAATAAAAGTGTAAATCTGAACATACATGTTGCTTACAGTATTAAGGCAGGGTGAATCTGCACTGTATGTAATTATGCACACTTTTAAGTCAGTAAGCTTTAAATACTACATCACTGCATGATCAGGCATTCAGGAGTCAACCCTTGTTCCAGTTCTTTAAAATGGCTTCTGCTGCATCCAATGTGCTCTCTTGCTGTAATGATAAAAAAGACATATTTTTCATTGCAGGGCACTCTCAGAGACATTCACACTTGCACTCACACCCAATTTCAAACTCATGCTGACACAAAAAGATTCATTGGTTAAATCACCTTTATTATATTTCCTGTAAAAACCTGTAGTCAACTCATTCCTTACCTTGATAAAGCACAAACGAATGTACTTCTCAAACTGCTTTATTGACGCTTCCCCCACAAAGGCTGTCACAGGAATCGCAGCCAGTTTCTACAAAAATTAAATTTTTAAGGTAAAATGTCTAAAACCCTTTAACCACGATTTCCATAAAAAAGTATGTTTTTAGAGTACCTTCTCTTTGATCATCCATTTGACAAACTTGTAGTCATATGCTTCATCATCTCCTATATGTGACAAGTCCTTATCTATATTCAACAGGCAAGACAGACACATTTTAGCATGGGAATTATCATGTATCAGTTTGAGTGATCTCATCTGTAAAGGGTTCTGTAAATAATTTTATTAACATACACTACTTCACAGAAGCCACTTACTGAGTGCTGTGACATCCACAACCATAAAGTATCCTCCTTCAGGAACCACCGGAGTCATGCCTGCCTGTTTTAACATAGATGCCATTCGATCTCTTTTCCCTTCCAACTCTGATGCTAAAGAGGAAAAGTAGCAGTCCGGCTTACCCATCAGCTCACAATCCCGAAGAAGACCCTGACCAACCGCCTCCTGTTGGGCGATATACCCAATTATATCATAAGCGTGACAGGAGACGAGCAATATAGAATACAACCATGCAATGACACAGACAAAACTTGCCTGTAACGGGGTTGGACACGTATACAGAGTGCTTTGCATAACGGTCTGTAGGTGTTTGATCAAGTGTTCAGGTCCGATTGACCAACCCAGCTGAAAAAAATCATGTATCTCGATTAATCAAAGGAATCTGCTTTATATTTTACTTGAGTGTTATGGACTTCACCTAAAATAAAAATTGTCATGATGTTGTTATTTTCCATTGAACACAAAATATTTTTCCATAGCTATTTTCTATTCAATAACTGAAAGAAACACAAAAAAATCTACACAATTTTGTCGGTCAATCAAGCGGCAGTTTGCATGGGCTCTCCATAGAGAGGCAGCACAAGCCAGTAAATTTTTCGTCAGTTTCAAGCAACGATTATTTAAACTAAATGAATAAATTAAGATATGAACAAAAACTACACGTTTTGGGGACACACACACATGTTTATGCATGTTGAGCATCTGTTAAGCACCGTCATCACAAACACTTGGGAGCAGACGTGAATGAATTTGTGTCTCACAGTATTGCTTAAAGAGTAACTAAACCCTAAACCAACTTTTTTTAGTTAATGATCTGTAAGAATGATGCTTTATTAGTGCTGTTCATTGATTTTAGTAAGTTTTTTGACATTTGGATATAAAGTGTTTCAATACTACAATATATGGTGTAGAAACGTCTGAGTGCTGCCCTCTTCAGGTTGAACGGTGGCTACTGCAGTTGAATTTTCCTATTGGATGTTGGGTCCAAGAAATGACTCGTGACGTAAGCAGGTTCAAGCTCACCACGCCCTTGTTACGATCTCACCACACACTTAGTTCGTCCCCTCTATCTCCGTTGGGATCTGCCCACATTTCTTGCATTTTTCAAATATTGCAGTGGGTGGAGTCAGGCTCTGACCAGGGGTTTAGTTACTCTTTAAATTGGTTGATGCTGGACAGGGGTTTTCAAGCCGGGACACTGGCACTGCTAAACAGTAATTAAAAAATTATGTTTAAAAATAACTGTTGGAAATATTTTTCAAGATTAATCATTAGAGGGACATTCCACTTTTTTTAAAATATGCTCATTTTCCAGCTCCCCTAGAGTTAAACATTTGATTTTTACCGTTTTGGAATCCATTCAGTTGATCTCCGGGTCTGGCGCTAGCACTTTTAGCATATCTTAGCATAATCCATTGAATCTGATTAGACCATTAGCATCACCCTCAAAAATGACCAAAGAGTTTCGATTTTTTTCCTATTTAAAACGTGACTCTTCTGTAGTTACATCGTGTACTAAGACTGACCGAAAATTAAAAGTTGAGATTTTTAAGGCCGATATGGCTAGGAACTATGCTCTCATTCTGGCATAATAATCAAGGACTTTGCTGCTGTAACATGGCTGCAGCAGGTGTAGTGATATTACGCACTGCCCGAAAATAGTCCCCTTGGTTAGTTTCAATAGCAGGGGACTATTTTCAGGTGCTGCGTAATATCATTGCGCCTACTGCTACTTTAATTTTCTGTCGTTCTTAGTACACAATGTAACTAACAGAAGAGTCAAGTTTTAAATAGGAAAAATATAAAAACTCTATTTTTGAGAGCGATGCTAATAGTCTTATCAGATTCATTGGATTATGCTAAGCTATGCTAAAAGTGGTATGCTATGCAGACCTGGCGATCAGCTGAATGG
Source organism: Paramisgurnus dabryanus (assembly GCF_030506205.2). Lineage (NCBI taxonomy): Eukaryota > Metazoa > Chordata > Actinopteri > Cypriniformes > Cobitidae > Paramisgurnus > Paramisgurnus dabryanus. Next base: position 39,456,685 of record NC_133339.1, on the reverse strand, counting down.
ATTCCAAAACGGTAAAAATCTAATGTTTGACGCTAGGGGAGCTGGAAAATGAGCATATTTTCCAAAAATGTGGAGTGTCCCTTTAAACCGGTAATCGTTACATCTCTACAAAAACTATCAATTGGGAATAAATTGCCTTGTTCAAAGGCACCACAATCAAAACCCCTGCAGTTGTTTTTGGACTAAAGCATATTTTCTCATTTGATTAAACTATTGTTTAGTGACATTAAAGAAGTTATTTCCTGTTATGCTGCAGATATAGAAAGATTTTTGAGGATAAAGTATAATGTTGAATACCTTCCATCCAGTCACACTGAATGTTTTCCCTGCACTGCCAATAGTGATCGTTCTGTCCCACATTCCAGGAAGAGTTGCTGTTCGGAGAAAAAAAACACAAAATTATCAGTAAACCTAAAATCTTTTTCCTGAAAATAAGATGCACTGCTGGAGATACATCACGTACCTATCTTAACATGCTCGTGGCCTTTATATATGAGCCACTCATATACCTCATCACTGAAGCACAGGGTGTCGTGTTTGATACATAGATCAGCAATAGCTTGCAACTCACTCTTACTGAATACCTATGAATTAAAACATTTTATTTTAGTATGTTTAAGTTACATTGAAAAACTACATTTATCAAAAGTGATATTACTTTTCCAATCGGGTTATTGGGCGTGTTGATGATGATGGCTTTGGTTTTAGAGTTGAATTTACTGGCAAGTTCTTCCTGGTCCAGAACCCAGTCTCCACTGCTTATACTGGACGTGGCTGTCGGTTTCTACAGAACGAGCCAATTAAGAGCGATGTTTATTGAAATATGGATATGACTTTGCTAATGAACATATCATACAAAAGTAAACCTATAACCTACCAATCGCAAAGGTATTAAAACTGGTTTAGCCCCTGCCATTTTTACCATGGGAACATAGCAATCAAAGAAAGGTTCGATAATAATAACCTGGATGGAAAAAGAGATATAATGTATGCAAGTTAAGACGTAAAGCAATCGCGTAGTGTACTAACTAAGGTATTACATGCAATTACTCTCTTTTACCTCATCGCCCTCCTCAACCAGAGCCTGCATAGTGCTAAATAAAGACCCGTATCCACCCACTGTCACCAGGATCTCTTTAAACGGGTCGAGCTGACGGTCATACACTTTTCCATATACTTTTGCCAGAGCTTTAACCAGTGTTGGGTGGCCCTGAAACAGATATTAAATGTTAGCACTCTCTCAACTAATTCAGAAGCGATTATGGATGCGCATTGTCTGTGAAGCAAAAAAAGACTTTATTTAGTCAGTGTGTGTATATGACATACAAAGCCACGTGTGTACTGGTTCAGCCTGTCTACCATTGCAGCCTGAGCGAGACCCTCTTTCACATAGGAAGGGGGAGGAATGTCTGGATAACCCTGACCAAGATTAACAATGGAAGGATCTGCTGCAACTGATGTGAAGGCCACCCTAAATAAAACAATGAGACTATGTTAAGATTGTTTCAATTTTTGTCAACGTGAAAAGTGGTACAAAGCCAGCAGCTTACCATACATTCTTGTCCAGACCTTCTATTCTTTTCGTGTTCTTGTGTTTCGTGGATGCCATCTTATACTAAAATGAAAAACAATAACCTAATGGTATGATAAAACAAAAAAGACGAATACAAGACTCAAAACTAATGTTATGCCTATATGAGGTCACGACCATCACGCTAGCACTTACATGACAGGAGGTGAAAGATTTCAATAAACCGGTTTGTAATATGCGAGGGGCAGATCTGCAGATACGAAACGTTGCATTCATGCCTGTAAAAAAGAAAAAAACATGAACATTTATAACAAAAACAATTACTTGTTCATTGCTCACTTTAAAACAGTGTGGTAAGTCTGTGACAGGTCTCAAAGTCGCTGCAGCTCATTGGTTGCAGTATTTTGTGTAAATGTATTTTGTGTTTTGAAGTAGCAGATTCTGCTTGACGCTAAAGGTCTTCTCGGGTCCAAAGAAATGTATCCGACGCGAAATGACCCGAATCACTTTATACCCGAACCCGACGTGCATAAATATTTTTTTAAAGAAAGACATGACCCGAGACAAATCCAAGAAAATTAGACCCGATGGACCCGTGAAGACCTCTACTTGACGCAGACAGCCCGCGCCTCCAAAACAAACCAATGAACGGTACAGTAAAAAAAAAACGACTGTCCTTAAAGTTTTGAGTTCTAGATGCAGATTGTAGTAAATAAAAATGAAATGAGGCCCGTTATAAGCCATATTAATATGATACTTTACGTTTAAAAGATTGGCAGCAAGTATTTTTCGGGAGAAAACAAAAGCTTTGCGAGACGAGTGTGCATACATGAATGTCTGAGTTCCACTCCACCAAAGAGCGTATAACCAAAGAAACTCTGCTTTTCTGGAAACGTTCACTAGGTGGCGCGGTCACCATGTTGGAGTGAAAATGCCAACTGGACGTCAGCACAGATACACAGAATGACAACGAAAGAGAAGTCAAAGTAAAATACAGGAACACAATGTTCGACTATTCACTGCAAAATCTATCAGTGTTAACGTACAAATCAGTACCGGAAACTATGTACTACGGTTTACGGGAATGCGGGAGTTGCTTTTCACTTCTTGTCAGTATACGTTCTTTGGCCGAGCTATTTTCTCACACTCCAATCCAATAGATGGCGGAAAATGCACTATTTACGTTTGGTTAAATTCATCGAAGAAGAAGTTATCTCCGACTTTTGGGTCCGGTGTTTATTTTTTATTGAAGTAAGGATCTGTAAACTTTTCCATCATGGTCGTAAGTTGTGCTGTATGAAGTACTTTTTTTAGTCGAAGCGAAGGCGTTTAAGTTGCATGCTAACTTAAAAATGTCTAAGTCTCTATCGTTTCGGTTTCAGTTGAGCTCCATAATGGAGATAATGACTAAAACAGCTATAGAAGAAATATGTAAAATTGTAGAAAGCGATTTCACGTTACTACGACAAGAACTCTCATTCGTCATGAGTGAAAACAGAGTCCTCAAAGACAAAATGCTTTACGCGGAAAATAAAGGAGAAAGCACGCGCATCACAAAAGAAGTAACAGCTTCCAAAACATATCAGTCGACTTGTGTTCAAACAGAAGGTGAATATTAACTCTAATAATAATAACCTGGTCGGATAATGTTTTACATGTGCACTGTAATTGTAATGTACTGAATGTGCATGCTTCTAGCAGAAGTGAAGCCTTCCGTCCATGGGATATTTGGGAAGGAATGGTGCACCAGTTTGTGGGATCAGAAGATCCAGTCAACAGAAGATGAGCTGACCGATGCTGTTGACACGTGTCCTGAGTCACAATATAAGGTTCCCATTAATTTTCTTCAATTAATGGTTCTTTAAAAAAAATTCACCATGAAACACAAAAGCCATCATAACCGTGAGGAACAAACCTGTGTATTCAAACTTGCAACCTTTTTATGTTAAAATGTATATCTAAAATCTCAGTTAATTGAAATGTAATTAACATAAGTAGCTTTTTATGTAAATTTGCCTAAATATTACAGCACATTGAACCAAACGGCTCCATCCATCCCCTGATTAAAGAGGAGAACAGATCTGAAGAGGACACATATCCAAACTATGAAGGTAAGATGTTATTTTGCATAGATCTGCAAGTAGTTATGGGGTGTAATGTAATGTAATTATGTAGGTTTTTGGTATTAAGAAATTGTTTTTCTTTTCAATACTTCAACAGGTAATGTATCAGAAGGACTTTTAAACTCTTCTGTGTGTGAACCTTCGGCAGACACCAAAAAATATAACCAGCCCTTTGAATCTGATGAAATCCAGGGAACAGCTTTTGATTCTTCAGATGTACACAGCATAAAAAACACAGTTATTGATAACACTGTCGAAAAGTTAATGGCACCCATCGAAGACCCGTTGATATTTGATGATCCCTGTTTACTCGACACATTTTCTGTGGAGCAAAATGTCCCATGTCCATCTGAGACCCAGAAAGATGAAACATTACAGGAACAAATTACATGTGCAGATACTGCAACCACTCCAGAAAATGATAAAGGCAGATTTAAACTACACAACCTGGAAAAAAAGACTGTGAAACCTAAATTAAGTTGCTATGAAGGAAAGATGTTTCTTCGCCCAAATGCCACTAAACACAAAGTTACAAAACACAAGCAGCAGCCTCCAGTTAAGCTTTCAAAGTCGCAACCAAATGAAAGGTATCATTGTGAGATTTGTGGGAGAGGATTCATTAGCAAAACTATCTTAAAAAATCACTCTGTGGTACACACAGGGGAAAGGCCCTATAAATGCAGTTTTTGTGGGAAAGGGTTCTCACAGGGAGGAAATTTACAAATTCATGAACGCGTTCACACAGGAGAAAGACCTTTTAAGTGTGACACCTGTGGAAAAAGTTTCACCAAGAAGTTCTGCCTACAGAATCATGAACGCATCCATAGCGGAGAAAGACCGTTTTCTTGTGACACCTGTGGAATGACCTTCACTCAGAAAACCACCCTGAAAAAACATTTAATCGTCCATAATAAAGCAACAAAGATGAAACAAAATAAATCTAAATAAATCTGTAGCAACACCTTTCTTTTTGTTATTTCCAATTTAAAATTCAGTTGCATATTGTTTTTAATTACAAGTATTTTAGTTTCTTATTCATTCACACTCAAGACAGAAAGCAACCATTGAGACAATATGTAAACATCATCTTTGTAAACATGGTCTTAAGTGTTAAAATTTACGAATGCAGTTTTATTTAGATTAAAACTACATTTGTTAGATACAACTGACCTAGTGGTCTTTATTGGTGGACACATAAAAACTTTTCACACACATTGATGTGTGCCTAGTTTTGTATTGTACTTTTATTTATTTTAATTTTATCTTTTGTGTTATTTGCATGACCATGGAGGCTTCTTGGAAAAATTATTTTTTAGTGGCAAATCAATGAGTGACATAAACTTAATTTTTTTGTTAAATTGACCTGTCAGTTTTATTAATACAGTTATACTAGACAACATTTACTTTAAAAAGTCCATGTGACACCTGAAGATTTATGAACCATTCCCATGCATCCCTTTATTCACATATTATCTGTCCTAAATTGTATTTAAAATTTAAATTTGTACGTCCCAACTTGTAGTATGTAAAAATGAGCATCCATAAAGTTCCCGGGTGTGTGGATCCAACACTCAAATGGCTGATATTACACCCGCCCAAATCTCACCGCAAGAGGGCAGAATTTTGTTGTGATACACTTAATTAACAAATTAAATAGATGATGCATCACTGAATCAGTATATTAAACTGAACTGTAAATATTAAACTAAAAATACTTAAATGCATAAGTGAGTTTTATTTTGAAGTTTGTGATCTGTCGTCCAGGCAACAGTTGTCACTTCTATTTCGCGTAAAGCCACGGTCACACTAGACTAGACTTTGAGCATGCGAGTATTAGTCAGACATTAGGCTTGTTTGAGATGCAGCTTGCCTCGCCTGAAATACAGGCGAGAACAGCCGGCTGCAGTGAGGGGAGGAGTGAAAAAAGTGCAGGCAAGCCGGACGCTTCTTAAATCTCGTTGTGGACTGCAAACGTCAGCAATGGAAGAGATCACGTTCGCGTGATACAAATTCGCAAGTCAGAGTTCACCAAACTTGAACTTTGCTACGGTGCGACCTGATGACTGCATCTAAAAGCTTAGTCAGCTGACTTGTTGCCTCGCTGCCTCATGAGGCAATGGCCGTTTCTCAATGTCAAGGAAGGATCCTCGAAAGCCAGAATAGAGGATGCTACGTCATCGACGTCCGTCGAAGGACTGTTCCAATGTCAAGGATCCTCGGAAATTCAGCCAAGGACTAAGTCCTTCATTCGAGAAATATCCCATATACAGAACAGGGTGCATATGTGTATCCTTCGCGCTCTTCGCGCGCTGAAATCACCCACAATCCTATGCGCGCAGCACCGAAAGCACACCTTTCATTGACTCAATGACGTGCACTTGCTAGCCTGGGGTGCGTTTCCCAAACAGCGACGTAACTCGTTGCTGAACGACCATAGTACGATGCATCGTTGGAGAAACGAACTACCTTGTCACGACTGTTTCCCAAAAGCATAGTAACTTTGTCGCACATTCGTCGTTTGAATGATCTTGGTTTAACAACATAGTTGATGATGTCATGTGGGAGGTGAAGTACTAATTCATCTGTGCAAATCGATTTAATGGCAGATTATTGGTGTAAATAACATATATTGCATCGGAAGACTGATTTTGTTATCGTGATTTAGTTATCTGTTGTTTATTTTCAAGAAATTTAATTCACGCGCAAGTTCCCTCTTACGTCACTCCTCCCAGGGTCTTAAAGCTCGTAGGTCTGTTCACATGCGCAGTTTTCAAATGCAGCGCTTTCATTCTGTTTACAAATTTAAATACGTAAAATACAATATTAATATATTTAGAATGATGGATATAGACTGTACTACATGTTTTTTTGCTTATTTTGTTCATAAGCATGATCAACGTAAGTCTACATATGATAATAACAAGGAACGATGCTTCTAACGACAGGTCAAGAGCTGTCGTTCCAACTACACAAGTTAGCGATGTAGTTTGCGAATGTTCGTTTGAACGATGGTTTCAGGAAACACCAAATCGTTTAACGATGTTAGTAACGATGGAACTTACGATGTTCGTTGGCTAACGATGCATTTGGGAAATGCACCCCTGTTCCATTTAACGTGTTCTCCGAATGCTTAAGAGGAGCCTCGCCCAGCCTCTGAAGGAAGTGACTTGTAAGGACTAGTCCTGCCAAGAAAGTATCCTTGACATTGAAAAACGGCCAGCGACTAGCAACATGTCTCCAGGTCACACATTCAGACAGACTTCATAGATAGCGTAACGGTTTTCTGTTTGAAATATAAACATCCTACTGAAAAGTCCAGCTAAGACCAGCATAAGCTGGTAGCTGGTTTAAGGTGGCAGTAGCTGGTTTAAGCTGGTCCTCCCAGCCTGGCAAAGCTGGTGGGTTAGCTGGCCTTCCAGCCTGACCAGCTAAGTCAAGCTAGACCAGCTTAAAAAGTGACCGAAACACAGCTAGACCAGCTTGCTACACCAGCAAATTCAGCTAAAACCAAGCTGGGAGACCAGCTAAAACCAGCTCACCAGCTTATGCTGGTCTTAGCTGGATTTTTAAGTAGGGCAGAGAGCGCCTTTGTGATAAGTTATCGCATAACTGAAAAAAAGTGTAAAAAGTGAAAATATAACTTCATTTCAAACTTGAGCAGGCTCGACCAATCACATTACCCGCGCACAGAATTGTAGGACAAGACGATGAAGGTATCTCAGAAGACGGGTAGTAAACCAAACATTGGATTCGGATGTGCCTTAAAGCCTTCCTGCCTTTGCTTTCGAATGCAGCCATTGTCACACGAGCCTACGTTTCCGGTCTGACGCATTCTCATGCGTGTGAATGGAAGTCAATGGGATGAAAAGTCTAGTGTGACCACATCTTTAGTAGGCCTATGTCTGTGCATACTCTAGTCTGCACACAAAAGTATCCATTTTCCCAACCCAAAAACAGTGCATACTATATTAGCGCAGTATATAAGTAGGTGAATTGGGACACAGCATTGAAGTGATGACACAAATTACTCATCGAATCACCGCTGGAACAGAGTCCCCGTTTAAAATGAACCGTTCGAAAGAATTAATTCACTTAAATCAATTAAACCGGAAGTTAAACACAAAATTGATTTATTTTATTGCAATATTAACAAATACAAAATACACTGACAGATAAACAGTCTTCCAAATGACATGGTTCAATAATTTACATAAGATATATAAGAAACCATCATAGGCTAAAAACCATTTGGAATTCAAATGGAAATAAAATTCAGATCCTAAGAAAGAAAGCAATAAAAGAACAAAAAAAAGGGGATGGTGGGCATTAAATAAGATTGCAAGCATATTAAAGATATCACAAATTTTAATAATTTTTATAGGTTTTTTATTATCAGAAATTAAATTGTATAAAGGGCACTCTAAAAAAATATTTGGTTGTTTTTAACCCAGGACTGGGTAACTATTAGGACAGAACACATTTCTGGGTTAAAATGACCCAAATAATGGATATTGTTTTAACCCAACTGCTGGGGTTATTGTTAATCAACCATGTTAAAACAACCCAGCAGTTTGGTTAAAACAACCCATTATTTGCGTCATTTTAACCCAGAAATGTGTTCTGTCCTATAGTTACCCAGCCCTGGGTTAAAAACAACCGAATATTTATGAAAGTTAATGCTTTGCCTCAGAAAAGCCGAGCCTTACTTTATTTCCGACATTTTCTTATTGCGCACCACACCAGTAGGTGGCAGAATGCGCCATTTAAGTTTGGTTTGCCAACCGCATTAAATAATACTAGAAAAAGAACGAGATGTTCTCTCCGACTTTTGGGTGTTTATAATTTTTTTAATAACAGGGGTCCGTGTTCTTTTGCATTATAGTCGTAAGCTTCACTATATGAAGTAATTTCTTAATGAGTATCCTATGTGTATTTTAGTCAAAGCCGTGTGCATGCTAACTTAAAAATGTCTAAGTCTCTATCGTTTCGGTTTCAGTTGAGCTCCATAATGGAGATAATGACTAAAACAGCAATAGAAGAAATATGTAAAATTGTAGAAAGCGATTTCACGTTACTACGACAAGAACTGTCATTCGTCATGAGTGAAAACAGAGTCCTCAAAGACAAAATGCTTTACGCGGAAAATAAAGGAGAAAGCACGCGCATCACAAAAGAAGAAACAGCTTCCAAAACATATCAGTCGACTTGTGTTCAAACAGAAGGTGAATATTAACTCTAATAATAATAACCTGGTCGGATAATGTTTTACATGTGCACTACTGTAAGTGTAACGTACTGAATGTGCATACTTCTAACAGGAGTGCAGCCCTCCGTCCATGGGATATTTGGGAAGGAATGGTGCACCAGTTTGTGGGATCAGAAGATCCAGTCAACAGAAGATGAGCTGCCCGATGCTGTTGACACGTGTCCTGAGTCACAATATAAGGTTCCCATTAATTTTCTTCAATTAATGGTTCTATAAATGTTTTTCCATGTGAAACACAAAAACCATCATAACCGTGAGGAACAAACCTGTGTATTTAAACTTGCAATCTTTTTATGTTAAAATGTATATCTAAAATCTTAGTTAATTGAAATGTAATTAGCTTTTATGTAAATTTGCCTAAATATTACAGGACATTGAACCATACGGCTCCATCCATCCCCTGATTAAAGAGGAGAACAGATCTGTAGAGGACACATATCCAAACTATGAAGGTAAGATGTTATTTTGCATAGATCTGCAAGTAGTTATGGGGTGTAATGTAATGTAACTTCTTGGTATTAAGAAATTGTTTTTCTTTTCAATATTTCCACAGGTAATGTATCAGAAGGACTCTTAAACTTTTCTGTGTGTGAACCTTCGGCAGACCCCAAAAAATATAACCAGCCCTTTGAATCTGATGAAATCCAGAGAACAGCTTTTGATTCTTCAGATGGACACAGCATAAAAAACACAGTTATTGATAACGCTGTCGAAAAGTTAATGGCACCCATCGAAGACCCTTTGATATTTGATGATCCCTGTTTACTCGACACATTTTCAGTGGAGCAAAATGTCCCATGTCCATCTGAGACCCAGAAAGATGAACCATTACAGGAACAAATTACATGTGCAGATACTGCAACCACTCCAGAAAATGATAAAGGCAGATTTAAACTACACAACCTGGAAAAAGAGACTGTGAAACCTAAATTAAGTTGCTATGAAAGAAAGATGTGTCTTCGGCCGAATGCCACTAAACACAAAGTAACAAAACACAAGCAGCAGCCTCCAGTTAAGCTTTCAAAGTCGCAACCAAATAAAATGTATCATTGTGAGATTTGTGGGAGAAGATTCACTTGCAAAGCTAACTTAAAAGTTCACTTTGTGGTACACACAGGGGAAAGGCCCCATAAATGCAGTTTTTGTGGAAAAGGATTCACACAGATAGGAGCTTTACACATTCATGAACGCATTCACACAGGAGAAAGACCTTTTAAGTGTGACACCTGTGGAAGATGTTTTACCCAGAAGTTCTGCCTACAGAATCATGAACGCATCCATAGCGGAGAAAGACCTTTTACTTGTGACACCTGTGGAATGACCTTCGCCCAGAAAGTCACCATGGACAAACATTTCATCGTCCATAACAAACCAACAAAAAAGAAACAAAGGAAATTAAAGAAAAATAAGTAAACTTATATCAACATTCTTTATTTACACGATTCAAAATTCACCTGTAGCTGTACGAAATACATTTTTTACAAGATTAACGGTAACAAAAGTCTCTGCGTGCATTTTTAAAGCATTTTGACTGTTTGGCTTTTGCCTGAAAATCCATACTTATAGAAAAGGGTTTCACGGTGCACATTTTAGGAAACAACAGCATTATCGTTTCCATGTAAAAAAAGCAAATTCGTGAAAATGCTTACGTCATGCGCTTGTGTTCAGTCTATAGGCATGTGCAAGCATAGACATTAAATACGTAGACGCCTCATGACGTCCAGCATCGCCGCCATATTGGATGGGTCTCCTTAATCTACGCTAGAACCAATCGGAGTCAATGGAGAGAAAGCAAATATGCCTGTATATTATGCTGCTTACGGTTGCAATAACCGGCGCAATATTGTTACCAAATCCCATGGGATTACTTTTCACAAGTAAGAGTGAATTTTTTTGTCAATTCACCATTTAGAATATTATGTCATAGTCACCAACGTTACTTAAATGTGAAAATCCGGTAAAAATTCGGGGGGTTATGATTATTGTTGCTGCGAATACACCTTTCTCAATAGAAATAAATACAGGGGGGCGCATTGGGGACCCATCCAAGATGACGCCACGCTGATGCGTCAATAGGTAGCATCAGTCTATAAAGCTGCATTCAGACTAGCTGTAGCAGAGCGATGCAATCTCATTGATTTCAATGGAAGCTTGGAGATAAGAGTGACAGTTACTGTTGGCGACTGGATGGGGCATGTCCAGTCGTGCAACAAAATAGCGAAATCTTTAACTTCAAGGTACATTCACAATATAAGTGACTTTGTCGCTCGTCTCTTTTGAAAGAGGTGTTTCTATATCTGGTTGTCATAAACAAATTAGTAACGTCCACTCCAGTAACTGACGAGATGCGGATGACGTGAACTCCACTGCTTTGTTCTCATTGGTAGTCGCTCTCGAAAGTCCCTCATAATTTGCATAAAGTTAAAAATGTCTCAACTTTGCCGCCCCATCAAGTTGCCAAAGTTCACTGTCGCTCGTGTCGCCAATAGTTGGCAAGCTTCCATTGAAATCAATGAGATCGTGTCGCTTAGCTACTGCTAGTCGCTGCTAGTCTGAATGCAGTTTCATGCAAATTATGAGAGACTTTCAGGAGCGACTACCAATGAGAACGAAGCAGTGGAGTTTACGTCATCCATCTCTTGACAGTTACTGGAGTGGACGTTACTCATTTGTTTATGACAACCAGATTTAGAAAACGCCTATTTTGAAAGAGACCAAACAAAGTCGCTTATAATGTGAATGTACCTTTAAAGCAACACTATGTAGTTTCCATGTAAAAATGACTTACAGCTCCCTCTTGTGGTTGAAAAGCGCAACAGTGCCTGGTATCAGACACTCTTCTGCAGGCAGGGGGAGGGGCGGGGCTGTGTTTCCTACCCTCCACCGCCACTTTCAGAGTGTGCTTGTAGCAGCTAGGAGGCTGATCAGGTTGCAGCAACAATACAATTTGTCCAGTTAAAAGTTGTTCTATCACTGAAATAATTTTAGAGGCATTATTTAAAGGGAAAAAAACATAGTGTTGTTTTAACATGCATATCTGATTGCTGCAGGTAATCTGCAACTGTTCAGCTGCGCACATGCGATTTATAGATTTCACTTTTCACATTTTCTAAGCGTAGATTCGTTTTATGAATCACATTTTGAGAAATGATCGTAAGATTAAATTTAAGAAGTTTTCCACCCAGCGTTTAATAAATAAGGCCCATTCCCAAACAAAATGTATACATCTTGATTGTATTTTTCACTCTGCATAATACATAATGTGCAATTTTTCATCCCCGCCGGTGTTGTAAATCTGTCTGACGCACTCCCCGCTAGCTTAGCTTAGCACAAAGACTGGAAGTAAATGGCTCCAGCTAGCATACTGCTCCCATTAAGTGACAAAATAACACAAACATTTTCCTATTTATATGTTGTTATTTGTATAGTCACACCGTGTACAAATAACAAGGTCATAAGAGACACAGCCATCTTTTAGCCGTATACATATTCTCAGAAGACGAAGCACTGCTACTTGGGTGGAGTGATTTGCTCGCAGCACCCAAGAAACCCAGTGGTGAGGAGCAGAGAGTTCGCTCCGCCCATGTAGCAGTGCTTCGCCTTACAATTAAAAGATGGCTGTGTCTCATATGACCTTATTATTTGTACACGATGTGACTACACAAATCACAACATATAAATAGGAAAATTTGGGCATTATATTGTCACTTATAGGGAGCAGTATGCTAGCTGGAGCCATTTACTTCCAGTCTTTGTGCTAAGCTAAACTAGCGGTGGGTGGGTGCGTGACGTGCGTCAGACAGAGTTACGGCATGCATGGGGATGAAAAGGTATGTATGGACTTATCTAACTCTGGGGGGTACGGTGAATATGCTAAATTTCCAAAATGTGCGCGTGTTCCTTTAAATTATTTGTAACCCGCATTACCACCTTGGGTGTGCATTATTTTCAATTAATTCAACGGCCCGTCATCAATTATTCCTTACATAAAACATCCAGTAACACAATAAAAACACAACAATACAGAAAGTGGAAAAACATTTAATTTTTGGCTATAGTTTCTACTCCAGTTTGTACAACACTTGTGCAGATGCTGTCTGCTGGGTTATATTTAGCTTATTTCATGTTCAGTAAAGGTTTAAAAACATCTTAAGATGTTCAAATGTGTGTTTAAATTAATAAAAACATTTAAATATATAGTTAATACCAGATGCTTCTGTATAAAACATTTCCTAAAGACAAAGATTCTTCTGAACCCACATAGTTTCAAGGGGCGGCATAATACACACTATGTCTTAAAAGTAAACTTGAATTCAGTAATCGGTCACATCAGCATGTACGAGTCTAGCACACTGGTGTGTATTAAAACCCTGTTTGTACGTGTAGCTTTTACCACATTCGACACAACTATAAGGCTTTTCTCCGGTGTGGCTTCGGAGGTGCACGTTAAGCGAGCTCTTTTGAGCAAAACCTTTTCCGCAGTCCATGCACGTGTACGGCCTCTCACCAGAATGAGTCCGCTGGTGTATTCTCAGATATGTTTTTTGGGCAAACCGTTTGCCGCAAACCGTACAAACGAAAGGTTTTTCTCCGGAGTGTGTCCGCATGTGTGCCTTTAGGTAGGTTAGTTTGTTGAAGGTTCTTCCGCAGAATACACAATCAAATCTTTTCTCTTCTGCAATACTTGTTTGGTTTGGGTTAGTGTCGAAAGGTGGCTGTGTTGTACAGTCTCCATGTGTAGTGAGTCTTGCGTTAGGCGTTTGTTTATCGGGTTGTCTCTGCTGTACGTTTGATTTCACTTGGTCATCTGTAGGTATTGTGTATGTGAAGAAATCTGCAGAACTCTGAGGCTCACATCTCTCATTGCTGTCCGCTGCAGGTCCTGTAAATGAAATGGCATAAATAACATGCGTGAATCAGAATATAATCAATACTAGCTGTTCTCAAACTCTCTCATACCTCTCAAAGTGTTTCCTCGCTCTTCTTCGGATTTACTTTTCCCTGAGCAATCTTCAAATGTTTCCTCCTTGATCAGGATCATGTCTGGGGCTTCATCCAGCAGATTTGCTGACTTTCAAAACATTAAAGTTACCTAGTAAGCTTTATTCTTTAATGAGTAACTTGCAATTTGTTAAAACCAACCTCTTCTGTGTTGACTATGGAGTCTAGATGTGAATTGTCATGTTGAATGATGTGTGATTCCTGTCTCCATGTATTCATAGACCATTCTTTACCAAAGACACTGTCTACTGGATGATGTCCAGTGTCTGTAAAACATGTATGCATTGGATATTATTAGAATCATAAATTCTGTTATCATTTACAAAATTATACATATATTAAACCCCTGGCAAGCTTTATTTTATCTTTTCTACTATTCTTTTCCAAATTACTATTATAGATTTAAATGAAAAACGTTTTTTAAAGCCAGATTAGCAACAAAGCTGTTTTCATGACAAAAACATAGTAGAACAAAAAATCAGAAATTGATTTTAATCTTATTGGCTGTGAAAATTATTTAAATGTAAATTTTTTAATACTGACAAGTGATGAGTTCCTATAACTTACAGAAACAAGTTAAAATTGCTTAACCCTCCTGTAATGTTCGAATTTTAGCAACACACTTTTAGTTAAATACAGTATATGCTAAATAACTTAAAATACAATTGTAGGGGGAAAAAATATATACCTAAATTGGTTATTTAATAGATTCATTTCTATGAAAACGTATCTTTAGTAGCACATAATTTTAGTCAGGGTTCCCACACCTTAGTTAACTTCAAAGTCAAGGACCTTTCAAGGACTTTCCAGGTCCAATACCCTCAAATTAAAGGACTAAATGTGGGGACACATTTCAAGTGAGAGCAAGGTTACATCGTGTTACCTTTTAAGATACATTGTTACAGTTCCTCTTTGAGGGAACTCGCACTGCGTCACTGCGGGGACACTTTTGGGACGCATCCAGGGGTAAGTGCGTCTGAATGTGTATATAAAATTCAACCAATGGTGAGGCTTAACGACAAAGACAGGGTGACGCGGGAGCCAGGAAGTATATCGCTATCTGAAATATTACAGGGACGCAGGAGGTATGGCAAGGGAGACGCAGCGTCTCGTTCCCTTTTTCAAGGAACAACAGTTATATACGTAACCCGAGACGTTTTCTTGTGTCAAACACAACTATACAAAAAAGCATTTTGGTATGAATCAACATTTGCATACAGATTACAGTTTAGCACGTGTGCTTAAAAAGTCTAGATTTTTTATGATATCATCCTACACAAAACAGGGAATAACATGGATTTTTTTCCAGAAAACTTCTTGCAAAAAATAGATTCAAGCACTTTCAATGACCTGTATCTATGTATGTATCTTTTCAAAAACTTCCCAGGGCCTTGAATTTTTTTCACCCAGATTCACAAAATTTTAAGGACGCGTGGGAACCCTGTTTAGTGTATATTTAGTAAAAAAAGAAAAGTAGTAAAGAAAATAATATATAACATGTATTTTTTGAGAAGATTTTTATCAGTTTTTCACATTAACAAACAGTCATTAGCATATTTTTCAGAGATGTCAAAGTGAAAAATTAATTTTCTTTAATTTCCCTTAAATCAAGCCAGTTAAGACCCCCGTGGTTATGTTTTGTCTCTATTTATTTAGCTAACACTTACTGCTTTCATCAAAATACACCGTGAACTGTTTTATAGTGCTCTACACTACACTATTAAGGGTTAATGTTCTGCTTAAGGGTACAATTTTGGCCGTTTCTCAATCCGAAGGATGCAGCCTTAGGAGGTCACATTTCTAACTGCATACGTTATCAAGACTTACAGCTTATAAAGTTGACTATTATTCTAAGTTAGTCATAAATTGTTATAATATGCTTATGACTTGTGAATATAATGCTCAGTTAACAGAAATAAACCAGACTTGATGACGTATGCACCCTGCATATGCGACCTCCGGAGGCTGCAGCCTTCGGATTGAGAAACGGCCAGACCGATCGCCTAGAGATATACAACACTTCTTCCTGAAAAGATCCCCGGCTACACAAAACACACGAATTATAATCGTACTGTATGAGCATTAAGCGTTCAGGAAGATACCTGCTTGCATCCTTCCTGCATTAGATCAATAAAGTGAAATATATAAAGTTTAATAAATCACCGGTCACTGCTGAATGGCTGAATGAAGCTCCTGTCCGGTTCATCTTTCCAGCGGTTTTCCGGGCGGATTGAAGTTCACTCTCCAAAAAACGACACTTCTGTAGCAGCGATTCATTTTCACGGGTACATCGCGTTATCTCTAATCGTAGAAACAAACTATTTTCCTCGACAAGCTTCCCTATTTCAACTACAGCGGATTTCGTCAACGTTTCCATTATGGATGTTAACTGTGTCTGAAAATCAACAGTGTTCATAACGTCCATCAACGGGAGCTTTTAACAATCCTGTGTATTAAACGCGCGTGTCCTCAATATAATCTCTATTGTAGGTATTTTAGTTTCCCACTGTGTGCAGTTTATTTATAAGGACTGAATCAGAGCATTATTTACTAGCATTTTGCACAAGAGGATCATGGGATAAAAAATTACCGTAAAGCACCGAATAGAAAGAATGCAGTGAAACGTTTAACTAAATCCCCATCAAAGCGGACAGGTTTAAAACGTCATTTTACATAAATGACCTAAAATATTATCGGAAAACATTTTGATGAATCCCAAAAACACGTAGCTTATGTAATGTACTGCCACAGTGCCTTCTGCATATGGTTTCTATGTTTGCTTTGGTGTTATAAATAGCTTTAATGTGTTTGTTGATTGCTACAGTGTTTGCAGGGTATTTCTAGGTGTTCTGAATTTTCAGGGATATTTCTGGGTGGTTGTTATGTGGTTGCTACGGTGTTCTGAATTTTCAGGGGCATTTCTGTGTGGTTGTTATGTGGTTGCTATGGTTTTCTGAATTTGCAGGGTATTTCTGGGTGGTTGTACTTTGGTTGCTATGGTGTTCTGAATTTGTAGGGGTATTTCTGGGTTGTTGCTATGGTGTTCTGAATTTGCATGAATATTTCTGGGTGGTTGTTATGTAGATGCTATGCTTTTCTGAATTTGCAGGTTTTTTCTGGGTGGCTTTTTCTTTGGTTGCTATGGTGTTCTGAATTTGCATGGATATTTCTGGGTGGTTGTTATGTAGATGCTATGATTTTCTGAATTTGCAGGGTTTTTCTGGGTGGCTGTACTGTGGTTGCTATGGTGTTCTTAATTTTTAGGGGTACTTCTGGGTGGTTGCTATGGTGTTCTGAATTTGCAGGGGTAATCCTGGGTGGTTGCTGTGGTGTTCTGAAATTGCAGGGGTAATCCTGAGTGGTTGCTATGGTGTTCTGAATTTGCAAGGGTATTTCTAGGTTGTTGCTATGGTGTTCTGAAGTTGCATGGATATTTCTGGGTTGTTATGTGGTTGCTAGGGTGTTCTGATTTTGCATGTTATTTCTCTGTGGTTGTACTTTGGTTGCTATGATGTTCTGAAGTTGCATGGATATTTCTGGGTCGTTGTTATGTGGTTGCTAGGGTGTTCTGATTTTGCATGGTATTTCTCTGTGGTTGTACTTTGGTTGCTATGATGTTCTGAAGTTGCATGGATATTTCTGGTTTGTTGTTATGTGGTTGTTAGGGTGTTCTGATTTTGCATGGTATTTCTACTGTGGTTGCTGTGGTTTTCTGAAGTTGCATGGATATTTCTGGGTCGTTGTTATGTGGTTGAAAGGGTGTTCTGATTTTGCATGGTATTTCTGTGTTGTTGTACTTTGGTTGCTATGGTGTTCTGAAGTTGCATGGATATTTCTGGGTCGTTGTTATGTGGTTGCTAGGGCGTTCTGATTCTGCATGGTATTTCTGTGTGGTTGTACTTTTGTTGCTATGATGTTCTGAATTTGCAGGGGTATTTCTGGGTGGTTGCTATGATGTTGCAAAGGTGTCCTGAATTTTCAGGGGCATTTCTGGGTGGTTGCTATGGTGTTGCAAGGGTGTTCTGAATTTTCAGGGGCATTTCTGGATGTGCTAAAAGCATGTGCTAGTGTATTCTGAATTTGTGGTTTCTGGGTGGTTGTTATGTGGTTGCTAAGGTCTTCTGAATTTTCAGAGGCATTTCTAGGTGGTTGCCATGGTGTTCTGATTTTGCAGGGGTATTTTTAGGTTGTTCCTATGGTGTTCTGAAGTTGCATGGGTATTTCTAGGTGGTTGTGTGGTTGCAACAGTGTTCTGAATTGGCAGGGGTATTTCTGGGTGGTTGCTAGGGTGTTCTAAATTTGCAGAGGCATTTCTGGGTGGTTGCTAGGGTATTGGAATTTGCAGGTGTATTTCTGGGTGGTTGTTATGTGGTTGCTAGGTGTTCTAAGCGGTTACAACCAGATTCTTGATTATAATACCCTTCTAATGTTGATTAAAACCAGGTTCTTGTCCCTAAATTGCTCCTTCCACCTAATTTGATCAACAAAAGTTCATGATTGTAACAAACCCCCTGTAAATATTTCATGCAACAAGGAAAGTGATATTGTAAATGTTTGCATATCAGCACGGTTGTGGTGTGGACTTGTATACATAGCCTTGTAGACTATGCTTACTGTTGGCTGCTCCAAGGACAAAATGTTAAATGCCCTTTCATTTACTTTGGATAAAAGCATGTGCTAAATGAATAAATGTCCCTGCCCTTCATCAGCACTGTAGAAACCAATATTAAAAACACTATATTTAACAGTTTATATACTTTCTTTATTGCTGCAAGGATGACTTGTTTGAACATATTTTAATAAATCATAGTAAAAGAGTAATACAAACATTCCAGCAACATTCCAGTAGAGCAGAACAAGGAAAACAAAGTAAAAAGTCAAGTTACCAAAGTAAAATAAAAATCACAGAAGTAATAGTTCACTGTGGTAGTAGCAGTAGTCCGTGCATGGCTAGGATGAAGAGAACACTGAAACAATAGAGAGAACAGAATATTTGATTATTAATTGTGTTATATGAAGACACATCTCACTCATATCTCCTTATAGTCCACTTTTAATTACATACAATAACATGGAACAAAGTCTTTTCCATACCAAATTTTTTACATACTTAATTCGACGTCTTCCACTCAAATTCGGAAAGTCTCTGCATAAATGTAGCCACACGAGGATGAAAATTTTGGGATTTTCTCTGGACGGCTGACCCGGTTTTTCGACTCGTGCCTGACTTAGATGTACACTTAGTGCCCTCTGTATTAATCCGTACGAAGAACCTAAAGAACAGCATTTTTATTTTTAGACAAAACATTTATTGTACAAAGCCTACTATTGCTTACACGGTGGCTTGTTATTATACTATCTTACTCAGGTTGCAAAAAAACTTAAAGCCCCTTTCAGACTGCCAGTGTCTAGCAAAGGCAGAGCGACATGTTTTCATTCATTTCAATGGAGGCTTGGAGACTTCCAAGCCTCCGTCCCAAATGGCACCCCAACCTCTCACAGTATTTATAGAGAATGGTTATTAATATTAACATAAGCATAACTGTTATAGACAATGTGTAGTTAAATTCAATATTAATAAATATTACAGTAAACCATTTTATATTTTAAAAATGTCAAAACGTATCTATTTTATCCAGCGCACTGACTAGTGGGGGATAAAAGCAAAGTGTCTAAAGAGTGGCGTATAACTTATCAAAAAGAAGTAAAAACGATAATAACATCTTAAAATGCATTAAAGTAAATGTAGTAGAGAGAGATCTGAGGAGGGTCTTTAGTGACTTTATATTTCCTACTGCAGTAATGAACTACAGACAGTGGCCAAATGCCCTAACAGTACTCTGTAAGGCAATAAAGAAATAACATTTTAAAAAAAACTATGCTTGTACATGAAAATAATAAGTCACCTCTGAATGAGCTCAAGGGTGGCGATGGCCGACTCTTCGTACTCTATATTGAAAACATAGAAGCACCCGAAGAACACAGCCAACGCTGCCGCGAAGTCAAGCTGGCTGTCTATTGAATGTGACACTCTGCCTTCAATGCTGATGAACCACTTGGATGAAGTCAGTAAGGAATTACCTAAAATATGAAGAGTGACTGTAAATATATAACCAAGCACAGAGTAAATGACACTTTAACAATCTCTCACCAAGCATGATGAGTCTTGGTGTTGCTGGTAAGGTCATTTCTTTTTCAATGGACATCTTGGTAGAAGTTGCCTTAAAAACAAACAATATCATGTAATAACAATAACAAGACGTTAATACTACAACATGCATGTGATGAAAACCCAGCTACTGTTTCTACAACAAATGTGAAGTGAATCTTTTCAAAAATCGCCAAAAAAACCCCAAACAAACAAAAAAAAAACAAATGGGAATTAGGTGCGTTTCCATCTAGTTGTTTGAGGGAATGACGGTGGTATTGGTAGCCTAGTAACCAAATAAAGTAAATAAAACAAGGCATGCTTATAAAATGTAGACAGGAATGCATAGTTACGATTGGGCAAGTTATAAATTAACTAGAAGTGCAGCTTTTAATTGCCAAACTGAATGCTGTGCAAAGAAGAAAGAATGCAGCATGTTTAAGGCTGGCAGTAGCAGCAAGGGTATTAAGACGAAGGTGAGCCCCACACATGGTAAAGACAACTTTAGGGGAAACAGCTAGACGTTCGGTCACGTGGGTTTAAAGGTCCCGTTCTTTCTGTGTTTTTGAAGCTATGATTGTGTTCATGTGTTCACTGTCCTCAAAACAGGCTGATGTCTTCCTTGTTCTATGAAGTCCCTCCTTCAGAAATACGTAATGAGTTCTGATTGTGTAGTTTGTTAAGTGTGTTGTGATTCGACAGCAGCTTAGCTTGCCGTTAGCTTAGCTGGCGACTGACGTATTCCTGTGGGAGGAATTAAGTCAAAAAACTCAGGGTTTCCCGCAGCATATTTCAGTTAAGGCAGCCCGCCTAAGCTTGGAAACCCTACCGCCTTAACTAGGTCGTCCAAAAAAAAAATTTGCTGCACAAAAGGCTGTCAAGTGCATCTCGGAGAATGGCGCGTACGCGCATCACACTGCGAGCGGGGACGTGCATCACACGGCCGAAATGAGAGAGATGTGGTCAAGACCGTCACTGTCTGGAGGATAACTAGCCAGTTGATAAAACATCTCGGAGAATAGCGCAGATGCGCTTCACACCGCGAGCGTGCACGCGCACCACACGGCCGAAATGAGATAAGACGTGGTCCGTCATGTCTGGAGGATAGTCAGTTGATAAAACACGTGTCTGTGAGAATTGTAAGTGGACTTATGTTTTGGGTTAATTTAAGCCAGCCTGTTATTGTATTAGTCTATAGTTTTTGGCAATTTAAATTAAAGTTAGCTGGTGATTTTGTTGTTTGAGCAACCTGCTAGCTAGGTTTCATGTGCCTGTTGATTAGATATAATTGTTGAGCGCTCTTGCTCACTTCATTCATGTGCATTATTTACATGCTACAGTTGTTACACTCCTTTAAGATAATGTAATTAATAGTGGGAAATAATCAGTGTTTACAATTTTTTGCGCTATCTATCATCGTTCGCCAGACGTTCTACAACATCTGCTTTAGTTTGTGTTTATTAACCCTTTAGTTTCATTTCATCACGCAGCTATTCCCGTTAGAGGTAAAAACATTTAATTCATTAATAATCTAGTATGTGTTCATTTTTTGTCATAGTTTCTTCCAAATTAAGTTTTATTTGAGTGTTTTAAAAATAAATATTTTATTTATTTATTTTATTAAATCATTTTAATTTTCCCTTTGATTGCCACGCCCTCGGCCCCTACCACCTTAAATAACAAATTTTCTGCGGGAAACCCTGAAACTGTTCTACTGACATCATTAAAGCAGGAAATAGAGGGCTGTAGTCCAAACCGGCCATTCGCTGTAGGCTTTGAAAGGCGAATTATGTTAAAAAAAATATATCGACTGACAGTGAACTTTGAGCTTTATTATTTTACAGGTATTATTTATGCTATTATATCAACATTGCACACTAACTAGGGTTTAAAAAATGCGATCAGAAAGAATGTGACCTTTAAAAGGTGACATAGAATGATTGAACGGGGTATTTATCCTTGTTCTGTGATGTGACATGTAGACAAAACATTTTTTGTTTGGGTCTGTAATGCCTTAGAAGCTTCCTAAAAACCTCTCTCAGATAGCTCTATTAGGGTGGGGGATTTTAAACAAGTGGTTTTGCACCTATTTGGCTCCCCCTACTGGCTTAACTTGCAATCTCATTACTGATTGGCTGACTTTGCTGCCACTCAAAAAATGTAGCCAATTATTTTAAAGTGGAGGGGCAGGGAGATGCCTGTGATGTCATAAGCATCAGTTTTCCAGATTGGGCCGTTTTCTGCCTGACATTTCTAAAAGAGGAATTTCTATGAGACTGAGATGTTTAGCATGTCTAGCACTTTTTGTATGTTCATGAATGCGGGTAGACTACCATTATTCAACAAAGACAAGGTAAAAATGTTTTTTCATTCTCTGTCCCCTTTAATGTTCGCTACGTCAGAATGTATTAACTCTTTCACCGCCAGCGTTTTTAAAAAAAGTTGCCAGCCAGCGCCAGCGTTTTTCATGATTTTCATCAAAGTTTAATGCCTTCCAGAAAATGTTCTTTTTTAAATAAATAAACATACAATATACCAAATGAAAGAACAGACCCTCTGCTTTCAAAAAAAAAAAACGTTTCATCCTACCTTTAGTGGTTCTTTTGCAATCAGCTTTTGAATATGGGTAGGTTTTTGCAAAAACTCCATATTTTGAGCAAAAAGCAAAAATATTTCCATATTTGTGACGGACTTTTCATAGAGATCCCATTCAGAGCGATCTTTAAAACAGACACGGACATGCAGCAGCTTGCCATAGGGCAATACTTCCGGTTTTAAAAAGTTGCGGAAGCCACCTGGTGGATAATAGCGGTATTGCGGAAAGACGGAAAATCTCGTCATTGGCGGGGAAGCGTTTTCTCTTAATTGACGAGATATCTCGTCAATGGCGGGGAAAGAGTTAAGCAAATGCGTTTCCATCTCCCATTATTCAACTTTTATGTTTTTCGCAAAAGCCACCTCAAGCGAGCGTAAAAACTTTTTTGTGAATTAAGAGATTAATATTCGAAATTTGATGTTTCCATCAGTCGATACTTCAAAATGCACATTAAATCCTGGCGATGGAAACATGGCTAATGTGGTTCGAACAACGCACGTGCAACAAAGTTACTATGTTTTCAGGAAACTGTCTAGTTAGTTATGCAACGATGCTTCGTACTATGGTAGTTAAGCAGAGCGTTATGTCGTTGTTCAGGAAACATACCCCTGATAGAGAAGTAAAAAATTATGCTATTTCTGGCCAAAGTGTCATTTTAAAACTGTTGAAACAATCCTTATGCATTCAGATATGCGATATTTAGCTTGCTGTCTACAATTTGAAGACCATCCCATAAATAGCACCCCACTCTTACAGCACATCATACTTACATCTGCTGAGATGAAAATAGATGTTTCCTTTTCCTTGAAGTACTTCATCATTAACAGAATGGCAGATATGGCAGTTTTGTTATTATCTGTCCCATCGCTGTCGCTATCGATTTCACTCAGGAGACTCTGGATCTCTTCGTTCCACCTCAGCCTCTGACTATTGAAGTAGTTCAAAATTCTCTTGGCTTTCGCATTAAGCGTTTCGCCGAAGCGACTTTTGATGTCAATCCCAGTAAGGGTTTTGAAGTGCCTGCAGAGTCCTCTTTCTGTGAACAGGAACGGCCAGCTAAGCTCGATTTCGCTAATGGACGGAGGGGGGCACGAGTTGATCATGTGTCGTTGGTACACGTACGTCTGCTGCATCAGGTCGTCTACGTTGGTCAGCTCGACAGCCCTCGGGCCCGCCGACTGGAAGATCTCGGCCGCAACCTTTCTCTTCATTTCAAGCGAGTTTGGAGTCTCTCCCTCCGGGATGGAGGAAGGTTGCCAGTTAACGCAACCGTAACTGTCCGCTTTACAGTTTCTGAATTTCTTCCCCACGTAACTTTCCTCATCCGCGCCTCTCTTTGTTGCCAGTCCTTTTCTGGGTCGACGAATCCGGTGTTCCATAATGTCTCTGTTCACATGTTCGACCCTAGTCTTCAGTTGTCTTTGTAAGCAACTGTAGCCGTTTCCGAGCTGTTCCCCTTCCTCAGTAATGTCTCCAAATGTCAGGGGATAGGTAGACACGATCCAGCGTGCCACTTCCCTGCATGCAGCTAGGTTTGGGTTTGGGCAAATTGCTTGCATGGCTGCCACAACGATTCTAACAAACTCCCGTCTTGCTCCAGGTCGAGCCCTTTGCCCAGTGGCCGTCGCCTGAGTGAGAGCCGGAGGCATGCGGTCCCACGGGATCTGAAATCTTTGGAGCCATTCAGAATTTGCAGGACAATAAGGGAAAAAGGGCTGTTCAGGAATGGATTCAATGGATGATAATGGAGTGAGCGTGATTTCAGTAGGAGTTTCATCTTGTTCATTGGATTCTTGGAAAAAATCTTGGAAAAAGTGAAATGGAGATAGAGTAATATATTAAAAATATTAATAATGTACATTCTTCAGATACTACGCTCACATTTATTTACAGTATCAATAAATCTGTTATAATTCATTTAGAAATATTATATTTCTTAAAATATTAAGGGAAACTACCATATTTTATTCTATTTAAATTAATTGACAAGTCAATTTATCGAAATAACATTTAAATTTGATTGAAATTATATTTTAAGACTTCTAAGACCTTTCACATGGGAGATTTTGGAAAATACATGAATAATGTATCCTGGTTTATTCACACTGCCAGTGATTATGACATCAGGACGTGTTATGTTATTGTAATCCCAACACCGAAATCTGTCCTGGGATCAATTAGCGTTCACTCTGACAATTTTATCGATATTTTCTGGATCGACAAGCTGTATAAAACTGGTTCTGGACACTTCTGGTGACAAAACTGTCCATCAAAACCATTGACGTAAAAAAAAGATAAAAACTACTAAGAAAATATTTTTTTTTCTTTAGGGTGAAACCGATCAGAATGGTCCAACACGCAAAGTTAAAAGTTGGCTACAAGGGGCACAATATTTGTTGTTTCTAGGATTTTCTTTTTTAGGTGTCACTATTGTGTCTTACCTTTTTGTTTTAATGTTTTGACTAGTTTTCGACATTGTATTGGTTCCAGGAAGTCCTTAAGATCTGTCACCTCCACAAAGGTAAGGTCATCTATCTTCTCCACACCCACCACATAAACAAGATGATTGACCACATTTTGAAGTTTTTTCAAATCCAATTCTGGGAGAATTTCTTTTACTTGCTTTTGGATCGCACCTGTATTGGATGAAAAAAGTGCACAGAGTAATGTTAGCACGAAACAGAGATGTCTGCCGTCTTAAATACTGAAAGTGCAATAACCAAATAGATGTCTGCATTAACATCATACTCCAATCATAAACAAAAATGAACAGAAGTGCAGTAAACATGAGATAAGAATTGGTGTTCCCTTCACAAATATACAGCCAGAGCTGTTAATAATCTTCTAACAGGTAGCAACATTGACCAAGATCAAGATGTGATGTGACGAGTCTATACTAAACTTGACTAATTCTAAACACTTTTTAACTTTCTCATTGCTAACGATTTATTCTGTTGTAAAGCTGCTGTAGAACTGTTTTTACCTAGGCATAGATGAATAATAAGAGCTCTGTACATGGTAATGACATATCGTGAGCTTCAAACACTTTTGTGCATGCAAAAGACTGCTGAAAAACATAACACTGACTGTGACGGTACAGGCAAGATGTATGCCCCCAACATTAAATTTATTACAATATTGTTACAATGCTAAAACAAAGTTGTGACTGCTGAGTTAGCGCTACATGCTATATGCTAACGTTTAAGATGAAGTTCTACTATCTCCGCTGTCATTTAAAAGCGAGCGGGAGTAATAAGAGTTTATATGGACGCAAACTAATATTATGTCGGAGTCTGTGCTTGTGTTGTAAGTAAACATGCTGCACAGTGTTTTGTACATGTATATGTTGGAGCTTCTCTGAATTTTCTGTGTAATTGATGAAATAGGATTGCGCAACTTTCACACGCTTGCAAAATGAAACTGCAGACGGAGATCAGACGCTTTAGTTTTATCAATGAAAGGCTAAAAATAGCCTAAAAAAGTTTCGGGTTCAATCCAAGGGAAGGCATCCTCAAAAAACTGAAAAAAAAATCTAGATTGAATGCACTATAGATTCAAGTCCCTGTGGATTAAAGTGCACCTATTCATTGCTAAAAAATCTTTATTTTGTGAATTTGATCAAATACAATGTGTTTGCTTGGTTTATGGTTCAAAAAACACATCATTTTCAACATACTGTCCATTTTTGTAGCTCCAGATTTCCCTGTCTCCCTGAAACGCATGGATTTGAAAAGATCTATGTCCCTGATTGGCCAACTAATCTTTACTGATTATTGTGACTGGCCTAAATAACGTTCCTTACCATGTTTGAAAGTTTCGCTCGCAATGCAGGAGTTAACTTACAGCCTGAGTGCAAAGCGAGAGGAATTATGATAATGTCCGTCTTGTCTACATCACCAATCCCAGGAAGTAAACTGTTGCATACAATCCGTGTGTTTGTTATAGTCCAAGAAAAAAGATTTATATTGGAGACGATAACTCGCATCATCGTTTAGTTTGGGGTTTATACATTTTGCAAATTGTTAACATGTACAAATACAAACCAAAGAAAATGTAAAATCGTGACTTGGACCATAGGTTTAGACACAGCATCTTGAAAAGTGGCACTCAACATCCAAAATCTTCCTAAAAATGTGCTTCTGTATGCACCTGCACTATTTAAACGGTTTTTGAATAATAAACCATTAATAAGACATATTGTAGGGCTCATATACCTCTTAATCTCTTATTTTGGTCTTCCTCTGTTTTATCTGAAGAGCACTTCTCAAACGCCTCCTCCTTAATCATGATCATGTCTGGTTCTTCTTCCAGCAAATTTACAGGCTGAAAAAGCAAACCAGAACAGATAAATAAAAATAAAAGTAAACAAATATTTCTGTACATCAGCAGCTGTGAGACCAACCTCTACTGTAACACCTGAAGAGCTCAGATTGGTGTCCTCATTTGGAGCAGCATTTGACTCCTCGTGTCTCCATAAGTTCAAGCACCAGTCCTTACCAAACACATTGTCAATTGCAGGACGATGTGCAGTGTCTGGAAAGCATGCATGCAGTGTATTAGTTATATAAAGCTTACAGTTACCAGTATCTAACCTCGTGGGGGTACAGATATCTACACATATACAACCTGTCGACCCGTGGCTCAATGAAGCTTCTGTCCGGTTTATCTTTCCAGCGGTTTTCCGGGCGGCTTGAAGTTCACTCTCCAACAAGCGACATTTCTGTTGCAAAGATTCATTTTCACGGGTACATCGCGTTATCTCTAATTTGAGGAAAGAGGAATTTTCTTCGAAAAGTTTGCCTATTTCAACTACAGCTGTTTTCGCCAGCGTTTCCATGATGGATGTTAACTGTGTCCGAAAATCAACAGCGTGCATGATCTCCATTATTGAGCCTTCAATAACGTTGCAGATAGTAAATATTCGTCACCAAACTCCTTGATCTGTTTATTTTATTCAGAACCATCAATGTAACTAATTGTATTTTAGTAGAAACAAAGCATAGCGTTTGACAAAAAAGATCATGGGGTGAACTACCGTAAACCGCGGTATACACGAGCGTCTGAAAAACAATTTTCGGCAGGCAAGAGACTGCACTACCTAAACCCTTAGCAACCAGAGGACCCCAAAAAATACTTTGCACAAAAACACTTATAAATATGTCATAACAATAATGAAAAAATACTTTTTTATT
Organism: Paramisgurnus dabryanus; assembly: GCF_030506205.2. NCBI lineage: Eukaryota > Metazoa > Chordata > Actinopteri > Cypriniformes > Cobitidae > Paramisgurnus > Paramisgurnus dabryanus. The sequence continues at coordinate 39,428,828 of NC_133339.1, read as the reverse complement.
TTTTTATTGTTTTATGTGTGTGTACCACTAAAAATGCAAAACGAAGTATAAGTTAAAACTGTAAAATTGTATTCGAATAAACACTTAAGTTCGAAATACTAACAGTGTAAACATTTCTTTAAGAAACAAAACAAAAGGTGACAATATATAAACGGTTATTTATCCAGGTAAAACTATGCCTATACCCCCATCAAAAAAAGTATAATTTTTTAGTATCTATTTCTTGGTAATAATGACTATATTCATTGACTAATAAATAATTACGTATTTTTGTGTTTTGTATGTGTCCTCTTAATCTCATCATTTGCTTGTCATTTCTTTTCTTTTTCTAATTAAAACGATCACTTTCACTAACAGGCTATTTTACATGGTTAATCGTCTGAAAAAAGTGCTAACACAATGCAAAAACTAGGCGGACAGATGCTTTGGTCAACAACCAACCATATAATGTATACTGTATGATCACTTATTTAGTTTGGTCAGTGACTTTTTTTAAAGGTTTCCCTTTATGGGGCAGAATAACCACCACAATGGCCATCAGAATAACCCAACACTGCTGTTGTAACAGAAATGTTTCGACTTGGAAAAAAATAGATGTTCAATATTAAATAATTTACTTTCATATATTCTAGTTTAAGTATTGCACTGGTGTGTATTAAATCCACGTTTGTACACAAAGCTTTGACCACATTCGACACAACTATAAGGCTTTTCTCCAGTATGGCTTCGGAGATGCACAGTAAGAGAACAATTTTGGGAAAAACTCTTCCCACAGTCCATGCACGTGTACGGCCTCTCACCAGAATGAATCCGGTGGTGTACTCCTAGGTATGTTTTTTTAGCAAATCGTTTGCCACAAATTGTACAAGCAAAAGGTTTTTCTCCAGAGTGTGTCCGCAAATGTACTTTCAGGTTGCTTAAATGGTTGAACGTTTTTCCACAAAGTAGACATTTAATCTTTTTATCTTCTGAAGCACTTTTCTGGTTTTGTGTACTGCGGAATTTAACACTACTGGTAAAAGTTGAAACAAGCTCATCAGTTTTTAAATGTGGCTGCGTTGGACTGTTTTCATGTGTAGAAAGTCTTGCTTTAGGAATTTTTTTCTTTTTAGGGCGTCTCCGCTGTAGGTTTGATTGCACTTGGTCATACGTAGGTATTGTGTATGTGATAAAATCTGCTGAGGTCTCAGCCTCACATCTCTCATTGCTGCCCACTGCAGGTCCTGTTATGATATCAAAACACACACAGATCAAAAAAACATGAAACTGATGTAGAAATAATGAAAATAATACAATTGAGAATACAATTTCTCATACCTGTACTTCTCAAACTGTTGCTTTTATCTTCAGATTTATTTTTACTTGGGCAATCCTCAAACGTCTCATCCTTAATCAGGTTTTGATCTGGTTTGTTATCCAACAAATTTACTGTCTAAGAAACAAAAAATGTAAGAGGGATTAAGAGATTTTTAAGAAAAATTGAGAAACATCAACAGCAGTACTGTATCTTTTTAAGACCAACCTCTACTGTGTTAACTGAAGAGCTCAGATTTGTGTCTTCATTTTGACCAATGTTTGACTCCTCGTGTCTCCACAAGTCCATGCACCAGTCCTTACCAAACACATTGTCAATTGCAGGACGATGTCCAGTGTCTGTTAAAAAAACAAGTATTAGTTATGTAATAAAAACTGCAATTTTTACTTAAAACACCTGGAAATTAAAAATAAAGTAAGAATAAAATTAATATTATTATTAATTTAAAAAAGCTAAACTTAAATAATTAATCAAAAATCCTAAAGTGTTTTTTACTGTGACATTTTTATTTGGTAAATGGGAAAATTCTCAATCAATCAATCAATCAATCAATCAATCAATCAATTGATCTTTATTTTTATTCTCGTAGAAAATTATTTGAAACCTAAAGCTTGAGTTCCAACATCTGACTGGAAATGACACAAAAAGTGGAAAAAGACTGTAAGACATTGTGTCAAGATATTTTCATGAAAAATATTAGCTATTTTTTATTTTATTTTTTTATTTTGACAAAACGTCCCATATCTAAAATTATTTATACCTTATTCTCAGAAAGTGCAATTTTCAGCCACTGTTAACCTTTAGTAAACATTCCAATCAACTATAAATTCAGAACAGCTGATACACCTGTTTGCTAGTCAGTTTTGGTCAATTGCAAGTAATGGGTAAAACCAAAGAGCTTAAGCCCGGGAATACACTGCAGAATTTTTGCACTCCTATAAGATCTTTACCCTTATCACACTGTGGGACATGGATTGTTTAAACTTGGGTAAGACAAGCATGTAGACTGTACGATGATGACACGGAGGCTTCGACAGCTGCGTCACACGCTATCGCAACGTTACCAGCATGCACTATTACAAATACCGGTACGCACATTGTAGCACCAAACACACTGTGGGTAGATCATGCTGAATTTCTGACACTGTCAGAAAACTATCGTGGGCCGTCTTTGGACGCAAAACCGGCAGTCTTTGAACCTTTCTCACTGGACCACCGTGGAAGAGCCACGATCACAGAAATCGCGACGATTGTTTTACGATGGCAAACATTCGTCTGGGACAGCCAAAAACCTTTGGTTGCACATGGATGCTCACAAGAAAGGGTAAAAAGATATTTCCTAGGGGTGTGGTCCTGGTCAAGACAATCTCTTGAACTCCAAACTGAATGTCAGAATGGGAAAGAAAGGCGATTTAAGCAATTTTGAGCGTTTCATGGTTGTTGGTGCCAGACGGGCCGGTCTGAGTATTTCACAATCTGCTCAGTTACTGGGATTTTCAAGCACAACCATGTCTAGGTTTTACAAAGAATGTTGTGAAAAGAGAAAAACATCCAGTATGCGGCAGTCCTGTGGGCGAAAATACCTTGTTGCTAGAGGTCAGAGGAGAATGGGCCGACAGATTTAAGCTGATAGAAGAGCAACTTTGACTGAAATAACCACTCGTTACAACGGAGGTATGCAGCAAAGCATTTGTGAAGCCACAACACGCACAACCTTGAGGCGGATGGGCTACAACAGCAGAAGACCCCACCAGGTACCACTCATCTCCACTACAAATTGGAAAAAGAGGCTACAATTTGCACGAGCTCACCAAAATTGGACAGTTGAAGACTGAAAAAATGTTGCCTGGTCTGATGAGTCTCGATTTCTGTTGAGACATTCAGATGGTAGAATCAGAATTTGGTGTGAGAAGAAATAGATAATGGATCCTTGTTACCACTGTGCAGGCTGGTGTTGGTGGTGTAATGGTGTGGGTGATGTTTTCTTGGCACAGTTTAGGCCCCTTAGTGCCAATTGGGCATCGTTTAAATGCCACGGCCTACCTGAGCATTGTTTCTGACCATGTCCATCTCTTTATGACCACCATGTACCATCCTCTGTTGGCTACTTCCAGCAGGATAATGCACCATGTCACAAAGCTTGAAATACTTCATATTGGTTTCTTCAACAAGACAATGAGTTCACTGTACTAAAATGGCCCACACACAGTCACCAGATCTCAACCCAAAAGAGCATGTTTGGGGTGTGGTGGAACGGGAGCTTCGTGCCCTGGATGTGCATCCCACAAATCTACATCAACTGCAAGATGCTATCCTATCAATATGGGCAAACATTTCTAAAGAATGCTTTTAGCACCTTGTTGAATCAATGCCACGTAGAATTAAGGCAGTTCTGAAGGCGAAAGGTGGTCAAACACAGTATTAGTATGGTGTTCCTAGTAATCCTTTAGGTGAGTGTGTCTGTATAAAAATAAAAACCACTTGAAAGTTGTGATTATTGAAAAAGGGTATGAATAATTTTAGACATTTGTCAAAATGAAAATAAAAGAAATAGCTAATTTTTTTCATTAATATCTCTAACACAATGTCTACACTCTTTGCACACATTCTTGTGTGATTTATAGCTAGAAGATGCCTATTTGTCAAAATTATTATTAAATAATTAATATTTTGGCCTGGGTATGGTTGATTTTGAGCACAATTATATGCATAGATTTTCCTCACTATACCAGCTTGTTTTTAACATATAACCTGATGTATTTATAGTGTCATTATCAGTGCCTGAACTGTCACTAAAAACAGATGCGCGTGCAGAAAAGATGATTTGCCATAACGTTCACCAGTGATTGGCTTAATATTAGTTAACTTATATCTAAGTATGAAGTACCAGGAATGCTGGTGGAGTTGAAAAAGTCAAAAATCATCTTATTTTAAAGTGTGTGGGACATGTCCCAATGTTATAAATAACCTGTCGGTCCGTCGCTGACGCTGAATGAAGCTTCAGTCTCGTTCATTCTGCTGGCGTTTCTCCGGGCAGCCTGAAGTTCAGTCTCCAGAAACAGACATTTCTTTCTCAGTGAGTCGTTTTCGTTTGTACATCGCGATATCTCTAATCCCAACATAGAATAATTATCCTCAAAAAGTTTGCCTATTTCAACAACAGCTGCTTTCGCCAACACTTCCATTATGGAGGTTAACTGTGTGTGAAAATCAAAAGTGTTCATGATGTCCATCATTTACCGGAGCTCTTAATAACGTTAGAAATGCTCAAATTTGTTTCGCAGTCGTAATCTTTGAATAATGATGCTTTGCCTGGACTCGACAATAAGAAAACCTTTATGCACAAACCATTACGATATTGAGAGACAGACCACCAATGGAAAATATAAACAGGGTCCGAGAGAAAAGCATCATGGGAGGAATTACCGTAATGCACCGTATAGAAAGACCGATATACTCCCGCACATATCAATAGTGTCCAGCTGCATTGTCCACCGCAGCTTCAAATCAGACCTGCAGCCACTGAACGTAGTTACTACTTAACAGAGTAGCGCCACCTATGGTTTTAAAGTGTAATTAGCTTTTATTACACATAATCTATGTCATCCTTGTGTTATAATGATATATATTACATTAAAGTACAGCACAATAAGCGTTTTAAAGTATTGATCTTGTTAAAAATGTTGAAAAATAATGCTTGAAAAACTTATGGACACTTTATATAAAATATACTTTAATCACAAGACTCGAAAAGAACATTTACTTTAAAGATGCATTTTCTATTTAAATAAAAAAAGAATATGTTAATTTGAAAAGAAACAACCAAAAAAATACAACAAATAATTAAATTGAAATAAATCAATCAATCAATCAAACAATTCACTCAGGATGATTTCACTTAGGAACCTTCAACTGGAATGTTTAAAGTGTGATGATCAGTGTTTTCTTTAGTTGGGCGGTTTGACTAATTGCTTTTTAGTTGGTGGTCTTTGTAACAATATTTATTAAAAAAAACATTTGTTGAAAACAAAGGATGTTAAAACATCTAAATCTACAGCTTGTTTAAGTTGTCCTGCCTTAAATCAGCTTGCCCTGAAATATCTTAAAGAGCCCCTATGATGTTCTTATAAGGGAGTGTTATTTGGTGTATTTGGTGCAATGTGTTTACGGGGTTTATGGTAAAAAAAAAATCACATATTGTTGTTTCTCTATCTCTGAAACGCGCCGATTGGTACAAAGCTCATCGTTCTGAAAAGTGTGGTGCTCTAATTGGCCAGCTATCCAGTGCATTGTAATTGGTCGAATACCTCAAGCATGTGACGGAAATGTTACGCTTCTTACCATATTTGGAATATCAGCTCCCAAAGCAACACTGACAGGTGGTAATGTTGTTAATACCTTATATATTCGAGCCCGAAATCTGATCAAGAAAATGCAGATGACCAAGCTGATCGATCAACTTTGCCAGCACGGCTTGAAAAGAACGTAACAGATTTGTGATCGTAGAAACGACAAACAACAAGTGCTACTCTACACTGATCGCGTTTAAATCATGGTTTGAATATTCAATAGTTAATTCTTTAAAGGCTTAACAATTTGCAAACACACTCGAGACAGTATGACCTTGTTCACACTGTCAGTCCAAATCCGATGTTGGTGCATATCCGATTGGAATCCAATCACATTTAGAATGTGTGAACGGCCAAAAACCACATGAAATTCCTTTTTTTCCGTTTCAGGCTACAACCAAATTTATTTAAATAAACACTGAAGTGAAAAATACCAACACTGTAAACATTTCTTTAAGAAACAAAACTGTTTTAGGAAGACAATAGGTGACAATAAAACATAAGTGTAACATATCCAGGTAAAAATGCCCCATAGGTAACCTCCCAAAAATACTGTGTTATTGTTATTATACAGTAGTTAGATGTTGCTTGTTATCAATGAATATTAATTGACCGTAATGTAATGGAGTAACTAAATATTTCCCAAACCGTTTGAGGACCCCATTGACTTCCATAGTAGGAAAAAACGTTTCTGTTTTTAAAAGTTTATTGGGCAGGATAACCACCAGAATAACTCAACACTGCTGTTGTGTCAGAAACATTTTGACTTGAACGTTTTCAGACTCAAGGGGATCGCACACCGTTCTAAAAAAAAAAAAAAATCGAACACATTGTTTTCTATGAGTATACGCACACCGGCGCCACTAGGTGGCGCCTGTCCGCACCCAGCTGTGACTCAGGAAGTTGCTCAAATCCCTGTCGTGCCACACAGCGCCACTCATATAGTTTAACATTAAATAACATCCTATTTGTCCCAAATCATTAACGATTAACATTGGCTGCTAACGTATATTTTGCATTTTTAAGTATACGTTATCTGACGAAGCTTGCGCTATTTAATGTGCACTTCCGGTTTACAATACCTCCGAGTTGTCCTAGACGCGACTCGACGCGGCGCCACGCTGAGCTGCGCGGCCGGTGTGCGATCCCCTTAAGGCTAAAAATGGGCTTTTATATATTTTAGTTTAACTAATACACTGGTGTTTCTTAAAACTACGCTTGTCTGTGTAGCTTTTACCACATTTGACACAACTATGAGGTTTTTCTCCAGTGTGCCATCGGAGATGTGCATTAAGGGAACACTTCTGGGAAAATCTCTTGCCACAGTCCATGCACTTGTACGGCCTCTCACCAGAATGAGTTCGCTGGTGTACTGTCAGGTATGTTTTATGAGCAAATCTTTTGCCACAAACCATGCAGACAAAAGGTTTTTCTCCAGTGTGTATTCGCATGTGTAGTTTCAGGTAGGATTGTTTGTAGAAAGTTCTTCCACAGAGTACACAATCAGTCTTATCTTCTGAAGCACTTGTCTGGTTTTGTGTACTGCTGAATTTAACGCTACTGGTAAAAGTTGAAACAAGCTCATCAGTTTTCAAATCTGGCTGTGTTGGACTGTTTCCATGAGTAGTACGTCTTGCTTTAGGAGTTTTTTTCTTTTTAGGGCGTCTCCGCTGGACGTTTGATTTCACTTGGTCATATGTAGGCAGTGTGTATGTGATAAAATCTGCCGAACTCTCAGCCTCACATATCTCATTCCTGCCCACTGCAGGTCCTGTAATGTAATGACATAAAACACACACAGATAAGATAATAAAAATAAAATAAATGATGTAAAACCAATGAAAATAATACAAATGAGAATACAATTTCTCATACCTGTATTTTTCAAACTGTTGCTTTTATCTTCATGGCACTCCTCAAACGTCTCAACCTTAATCAGGATCCTGTCTGCTTCTTCATTCAACAAATTAACTGTCTAAGAAACAAAAGATGTAAGTGGTAAAAAAATAAGTTTTTAAGAGAACTTGAGGAACATCCACAGCAGTAGACAGCTTCATCGGACGCACACAATTTGTCGGAATCTGTTGTTATTGAATCTACCAGAATGTTAGTATGGACCATGAAAGCTGTTTGTTTATGTTGTCAGGGGGCGTGCACACCAAAGCTTTTACATCGGCGGATGTTTTCAATTGTTTCCATTGGAAGCGCTGTTTTTCAAAAAAGCCAGCAGCTGACATTTTTTCCCGCACTAAGGGGGCGTGCACACCAAAGCTTTTATGACCGCGGCCGGCACATGTTTTCATTTGTTTCCAATGGAAGCTCAACGTTTTTCAAAAAAGCAAGCAGCTAGCGGTTTTCTTCTGCGGTTAAAACCGGCGCTCTGCGGTTTTTCCGCACTCTGCGCTAAGGCCTAGAGTTGAAAAATATTCAACTTTAGGTGAAAAGCTCTGCTTGTCAATGTCAGTTCTTACACAGCCGTCCAGTCACAGTGGAGGAGGGGCGGGACATTACCACAGCAACCAACCGGCTCACAGCTGAAGTATCACTGCTACTTGAAGAAAGCTGATGCTCAGCTGAAAAAAAGCTGGCATTTGGAGTCCTCCAGGCGTTTTCAGCCACGTTTAAAAGTTTTGGTGTGCACAACCCCTTAAAGCTGGCTCTAGACTGATCGCCAGGAGTTGAAAAATATTTAACTTTGGGTAAAAAGCTCAGCTCAATGTCACACAAGGCCATCCAATTACAGTGGAGGAGGGACAGGACAAATATCACAACACCCAACCCCGGTGCATCCATAGACAGTAAAAGAAATGGACACAGCGACCCCGTTGGATTCAAAGGAGACAAGTGAAGCCAATTAGAAGCTCACACTTCCGGGGGGTCGAACGTACTGTGCAGACTCAAACTGAGCTTGGTGACGTAAGCAACCTGTCTGACAATTGTAAGTCTTCTAATAGCTGTGCCAAGAGAAATCTGAATCACCCGCCGAATCTTGCAGAAACGGCAAGCGTGAACAGGAGTACATTTTGTATTAAGTATATTTAGTATTCTGATTAATTACTTTGTCATTTTGTATAGTATTTATTTATTTTAAAGTTTAACACCAGTACTCCATATTCTACATGTGCTTCTCCCCCTGTCCATATGGTAATTTCTCTACTGTGCGACAGAGAGTCGCGTGGTAATGACGCAATCGTTAGCATAGTTTTACTAAAACTGCTTCTACTGGGCCATAATGTAAGATACAAGGTAATGGAGCCTTTTATACATTTTCGTGTTTCTTTAGAAATAATTGATGCACAAATTAAGTCTTTAAACGCCTCAGATGTAAAGTTATTCACTGTCAAAGTGACGCCAAAATGAATGGGAGTCAATGGAATGCTAAGAGCAGGTGGGGGTCCGCTAGCTAATGGCGGTGCCCAGCGCTGCTTCAATAAAATATGAAACCCTGCCCCCCTGGGCGCATCGTACAACGACTGATAAACAAAACAGAAGTATCACAGCACTCAGCTGAAAAAAACTGGCAGTCGGCAGAAAAAAGCTGGGCGTTTTCAGTCGCGTTTGGTGTGCACACCCCCTTACTGCTGAAGCTGCTATGTAAGACCAACCTCTACTGTGTTAAATGAAGAGCTCAGATTTGTGTCCTCATTTTGACCAATGTTTGACTCCTCGTGTCTCCACAAGTCCATGCACCAGTCCTTACCAAACACGTTGTCGATTGCAGGACGATGTCCAGTATCTGTTAAAAATACAAGCATTAATTGAGTAACACTACAACATGTACATAACACAAACACACACGCAAAACTCTGCTGATACCACAGATAAACAAACTATATCTATTTTTTCCATGACGCATTGACTTGAAAAGCTGAACAAGGCTTTGTTCTCCTTACTTCCAAAAACACACTTCTTTTTTTATGCCATTGTTAAGTCTTGATATAAAACAAAGTTGTCACATGCAGTGATGCCTGTGACTTCCTCTCAAAGGAACAATGCGTCCTCGACATTCTCACTCTTAAGTCCAATTTATGGTCGTGCCTAAGGTCTACGCTGTTGGTTATCTGTAGCCTCTGTGTAGCCTCTGCGTAGCCTGACGTGCACCTTGCCAAATTTTAAACAGCACATCAGTTCTACGCAGGCCGCAAGAGCTGTGATTGGTCCACTAGAACTCTTTCCATCAGGTAAAAAAACCTGCGTCATAGGTATTTCAGTTTGCGTTGTAGACGCAGAAGTATATATGAAAATGAATGCGTATCCTATGCCGTCGCAGCTACGCCGTAGGACGTACGCACAACTATAATGAGCCCTTTACTCTGATTGGCGTGTGGCCGTGCTCTTTCGGGGAAGTGCCCATAAAAGGAATATGGGGTCACTGATACGTAATGGGTACCCATGTTCAAAAAAAACTTCCCAAAACTTGTACGAAAAAGGAGGTGTGAGTTACTCTGTCACAAGCTCAACTGCTTTTTTTGACACTTTGCATTTGTTTAGCATGAGGATTACAACTCTTAAACTGTGTTAATAAGTCAAAATGCATGAAATAGCTTTAACTACCCCTTTAACAAAACGTAAATCTTTTATTTTAAAAACAGTAATAAGTCATGGCGCCAAAAATATCATCTTTTACATAAGCATGAGATTAACGTTACTCAATCGTACGTACGAGCGCAGCCTTGTGGGTTGAACCTAAAAACAGTTTAGCTCAAATAACCCTAACAACCCATTTGTGCATCTAAATTGGACAAAACTTCATTCTTAACAAACCACATATGGTTATAACACACACTGTGCATAATAATACAGAATGTAATAACCTGTCAGTACGTCGCTGACGCTGAATGAAGCTTCAGTCTCGTTCATCCTGCTGGTGTTTCTCCGGGCAGCCTGAAGTTCAGTCTCCAGAAACAGACATTTCTTTCTGAGAGAGTCGTTTTCGTTTGTACATCGTGATATCTCTAATCCCAAATAAGAATAGTTATCCTCGAAAACTTTGCCTATTTCAACAACAGCTGCTTTCGCCAACACTTCCATTATGGATGTTAGCTGTGTGTGAAAATCAAGAGTGTTCATGATGTCCATCATTTACCGGAGCTCATAGAAATGACCAGTTTCGTTTTGCAGTCGTAATCTTTTAATAAAGATCCTTTGCCTTTAGGCTACTCGACAACAATAAAAACCTTCAAACCATTCCGAGAGACAGACCACCAATGCAAACCATAAACAGCGAGCGTCCAACAGAAAAGCATCATGGGAGGAATTACCGTAAAGCACCGTATAGAAAGACCCATTGATATATATCTATGAGAAAGACCGACATAAAACACCCACAAACAAAGTCCCTGAACCGATCAATTGAACCAATTGCTTCGAAAATTCAGTTTGATTCAGTTTTTCGAAGCGTTCGAAACACCACACACGCTGGCGACACCAGCTGGTCAAAATTATGTAAAAGCAAATCTGTCCAAACATTTTACACTTTTTTTTTACACAAGATTTGTATTAAAATATATTTGTTTAAAATTATTTAACTTAATTAAGATATAATTTAAAGTGTATTATGTGTTTCTAGTTTTATTTAGGGCAAACAAATCATTAAAACTAACTCCTTAATTGACTCTACTGAAAAATCCAGCAAAGACCAGAATAAACTGGTAACTGGTTTTAACTGGTTTAAGGTGGCAGTAGCTGGTTTAGGTTGGTCCTCCCATCCTGCTAAAGCTGGTCAAGCTGGTGGGTCAGCTGGTCTTCCAGTCTGACCAGCTATATTTTAAAAAGTGACAAACACAGCTAGACTAGCTTAAAAAGTGACCAAAACACAGCTAGACCAGCTTGCTACACCACCAATACCAGCTAAAACCAGCTTATGTAGGTCTTAGCTAGATTTTTCAGTAGGGCTATGAACCACCCTTTAACCCTGCACAAAAAATCCTGAACACAGAACTGAGGGAAAACGTTTAAGGGTGTAACTCCACAATTCAGTACTATAGTTTACAATAAACTTCCAACATTAAAGGAATACTCCACTTTCTTTAAAAAATTCCAGATATTTACTCACCCCTATGTCATTCAAAATGTTTATGTCTTTCTTTTTCAAGAAGAAAGTTTAAAGTAAAAAAATTCAGGATTTATTTTTACATTTAATAAACTTTATTGGAGTTCAGCTGTTTACAGTTTAAAATAGCATTTTCAACAAAGCTTCAAAGGGCTCTAAACAATCTCGACCGAGGCACAAGGGTCTTATCTAGCAAAACGATTGTCATTTTCGGCAAGAAAAATAAAAAACTATGCACTTTTAAACCACAACTTCTCTTCTCACACCAGCCGTGCGATGTGCCAGCGCGACCTTACGTAATGCATAAGAACGTCGAAATTAAAAAGCAAAATACTGGAAACAAGAAGTGTGCATCTTTTTTTAAAAATGCATGTTTTTTTTAAATATGACCTATAACAAAAAGTAACAAAAACAAAATAAGATACAACATATATAATAATAATATTAATACTTTATAGGTAAAAATATATAAAAGGTAAAAATAGGGGTAAACGTTTGGCACGCATATTTACAATTTTAAAATCTGGTCCTAAAAGAAGAGTAGTTGAAGACTCCTGTTATACAGTATTGTTTTTGTTCGTACAGTAAAATGTGTCAACGATAGCGTGTATTTTAAGGTTTTAAACAGTGGTTAAACTAACATTTGATTCAGCAATAATAACACACACAATTTTGACGTTGCTATACTTATAAAAATCCATAGAATGTAAGTCTTCTTTACTTTATAACTTATTCAGATAAATAACACTGACCGTGTATGCTCTTTATGTCATAAAACTTTATTTACACCAGTGTCATAACAACAAAATGCAGCAAACATTTTCTATGAATCTCTTATCCTGCCTGCTTAAAACATAAACATTGCAAATAACAATAGAAGTAAACATTTATTTATGTACACATATTCAAAAAAATTATCTTGTGTGACTGATACGCTGTAAACCGGGTGAATTTAGATCAAGATTTTGAATGGAAAAAAATACCCCCTTGCCGGTTGAGAATACCAAGATGGCCGCTAGAACTCTGCAGTGACTTCACTTCTCGCTATTACGTTAAGCGTTCCATGCGCAATCCAGTCACTTATATAGAGCAGTAGTTGTCATACAGAATTTAGCTGCCTTCATTCAGCTATGTAAGAAAAAGACAACTTTTTTGTGATCCAAAATATTATTTATTAATTCAGTCATTCATTGAGTCATTTATTGATGGACTCATGCCACCATTTGCTTGGTCTATGCAGTCAGAATAAAGGTGATGACTTGCAGTAATGTCTTCCCTACATTTTGTGTGTTTCCTCTCCAGATGTTTTCTTAAATTTTTTCTGTGAATGGTAATTTGGCAATAAGGGCATTTTGTCTTGACAACAGCTTTTTTCCGTAGCTGCGTTCTCACACAGGGCATACTGGGACTTAAGGGTGGCATATCAAAAATGTTGCTTGATGTATTGGCGGTTGATGTAGTAGCAGTTGATGTAGTGGCAGTCAAGGGTGGCACATCAAAAACGGTGGTTGATGTAGCGGTGGTCGATGTAGTGGAGGTCAAGGGTGGCACATCAGGAATGATGGTTGATGTGGTGGTGGTAAAGGAAGCATTGCGGATCTTACATCCTTTGAGATGGGCCTCAAAGTTGTCACGTCGGTATACAATGGAAGAACAATACACACAATGGTAGTGTAATTTTGTCTTACAACTTAGACCACACCGGTGTATAGTATAATCTGAAGAAAAAAAACAGACAATTACTCTGTTACTTACATTTCTATATTTCATGTGATCAGAAAGATAATACACAGCACAACAAAGTTACACAAAATTCACAAATTACATTACCGTCATGAATGACTGCCCTTGAAAAGTGAAGCTGAAGATGAGACTGCAATTTACTTTTTTTTGAGGGTTTGTAAAACACAGTAGAACAGAATGGACAATGGTACAGGGAACAGCAGGATGTGCATTTTTCGAGTGTTGGAAATTCGCGACCTCTCTGAATTGAGGTAATTTCTGCAACAGAACAGTGAAAAAGATTTACATTAGATGGAGAATGTCACTGAACACTTAAACGTGAACATATGAGTTTCTTAATCTGTGATTTGTAAAATAGGATTTGTGCAGCTGCACTGGTGTAAAGGTGTAACTATTGTGTTTTATCTGCAGCATCCCCTACTCTTCAAGGGCCGTTTTTTAATCCGAAGGCTGCATCCTCCGGATGTCGCATTTGCAAGGTGCATACGTCATCAAGTCTGGTTTATTTAAGTTATTTTTTATTTAACTGAGCATTACATACGCAAGTTTTACGCATATTACAACAATTTACGATTAACTAAGAATAATAGTCAACTTTATGATTGTTAATATTTTGAAATAAGACGTATGCAGCATGCAAATGCGACTTCCGGAGGCTGCAGCCTTCGAATTGAGAAACGGTGTTGTGTGAAATTCTGTCCCCGTGAAAAACTGTCCCAATGGGCGGGGCATACATGCATATTCATAGGTTCGCTCCGCTTTGGAACCAGCGATTGGATTGCAAATTCTTGTGTGTGTTTCCAGCTCTTTTTTATATTTATATAAGGTAATAATGCCGAATGATCATATGCCTTGTTTAGATGCACAATTGTTTACATTCTTCACATAATAGGCTAAAATGCTTTGCATGTGCGTTTTGTAAGAACACTTTTTCATGGCTATACAATATCATTTTGCTATTTAGCCTACGTTTATAATGCTAAACAGCAAACTAAAGCACGGAACGAGCACGCATTTCTCCTCATTGTTTTTTGTTGTTGCGATAGTTCATCTCTTGTTTTGTAGTGTATTTTGCTGCATTATTTGCATGCACTGCAATAAATCATATATGTAGCTAACTGCATGTTCAAATAAAGATTATTATTATTATTATTATATTTATTTATTACATTTTTATAGAATGTTTCCTGTTGTGGTTTTGCCTCTTGCCAGTTTTTAACCCCAGTTGGAATTTATAGAGCCTTAACGAAAAAGCCTTGTAATAATTGAAAATGACATTTCTTGTTTATTCAGATTTGCAAAAACATATTTTCTTACTGTTAAAGTAAAGACAAGAAACTCACTCACGAAGGCCAGATTAATCACATATCATGATAAAGTTAGTTATCTTTATTGACAGACTCGAAGTCGCACACACACAATAAACAAACATCCATAAGATATAAAAGGCTCACACAACATACAAACATCCATAAACAACCACAATCAAACATAACATAAACTACACATAGCACGATGTGCTCACTGGTTAAAGCATACTCATATTTTCTTATACATCCCTTGTGAAAAATTAGCGTACTTAAGTGTATTGAAAGCATACTTTTTGTGTGCTTAAAATAATAAAAGTATACTTTTTGAGAAGTGCACTTGCTGATAATATAATATAATATAAATTAAAGACCACTTAAGCGTAATTAAATGGAATACACTTTAATGACACTATTTATTAACACACTTAAGTGCACTTTTTACAACTGCACTTTGTAAGAATATGTATTTAATTTTAACTTATATTAAGTTACACTTTCATCATAATATTTATAAACACACTTAAGTGCACTTTTAAAAATGTACTTTGTAGTAATATCTAATTAATTTGAACTTATAGTAAGTACACTTTCATTATAATATTTATAAACACACTTCAGTGCACTTTTAAAAATGCACTTTGTAATAATATCTAATTAATTTGAACTTATAGTAAGTACACTTTCATTATAATATTTATAAACACACTTCAGTGCACTTTTAAAAATGCACTTTGTAATAATATCTAATTAATTTCAACTTTTAGTAAGTACACTTTCATAATAATATTTCACTAACACACTTAAGGACACTTTTTAAAAATGCACTTTGTAATAATATCTAATTAATTTTAAATTATAGTAAGTACACTTTCATTATAATATTTATAAACACACTTAAGTGCACTTTTAAAAATGCACTTTGTAATAATATCTAATTAATTTCAACTTTTAGTAAGTACACTTTCATAATAATATTTCACTAACACACTTAAGGACACTTTTTAAAAATGCACTTTGTAATAATATCTAATTAATTTTAAATTATAGTAAGTACACTTTCAACATAATATTTATAAACACACTTAAGTGGACTTTTAAAAATGCACTTTTTAATACTGTCTAATTAAGCTTAACTTATAGTAAGTACACTTTCATCACAATATTTCTTAACATACCTAATTACACTTTTTAAAAATGCACTTTGTCTAATTTAGTTTTACTTAAATGTAACCCTGGTTAAATAATTAAATATTATTATTTTAAAAGTGTGCTTAAATATAATAGAGACTATTCATACATCTACATTTATTTTATAAATGAGGAAATACATGTGAATAATTCAATCTGAATTATAAATCTGAAATGAGTAAACCAATCGGAGTGTTTAATTGTAAGCTCCGCCCCTTTTTTGCTTTCGGATCGCGTCTCAGTTCAGAGGAGAGATGCAGAGCGACAGAGACACTCGATCTAACGCGAGAGTGTTTAATTTGATTAAATATGACTCTTAAGTTCATATAAACTGAAGAGATCAGAATTTAACTGGCATATATTCAATGATACAGCGTGATTGTGTGGATTGAGCACTTTTTGAGCTTTCATTTTGACCTGGTGAGTTTGTTATAATTACCAATGTTATAATTAGCCATAAAAACGAATGTCAACACTTTAAATGTCATATCATTTTATTTGTTTAATCCATACGAGACAAAATAGTGTTATATTGTGATGTTATATGGGTTGGATTGTTCATTGCAGTGTGATTATGTAAAACCACATGGTGCGTTGTGTTCACTGCTGTTCGCTGACGCCATTTTGGTTGCACGTGCCTGTGAAAGACAAAAAGAGAGAGAAACACGTGAATTGACAGGTATTTGTCTAAATTGTCATTTATTATGATGATGGCACTTATGTATGTATTTAATTTGTTTCCTGTATTATGTATAATTTTAATCATTATTGATACACAATATTGAATGTTATTTCCTTTCGTATGAACATTCCTTGAGCTGGATTTTCCTAATTGATGGCGAGCCTCCCATTTCGACCTGATTGGATCACGAATCTAGAGGAAAGGACAATTTTCTATTTTAAATATTTTTCTTCAGACAAGTAAGAGGATACATTTCAGAAACTGTTTCCTTATTTTGTTTGTTTACTTTATTGAACTGAAACATTTCAGAAGCACAATTCTGATAATTTAAGACTGATCAATACTCCAATTGATAAGAACTTTGAACTTGAATACTGATTTTAGTGTGTTACATATATAATTTGTACCATCTTTGTACATTGATTGTGACTGTGATTTCTGTAAATGAGAAGTAATTTAGAGCGTGCACCCATAGTATATATAGTTAATTGTATTTTCATTGTTGTTACTATTTTTTGTGATTAAGGAAAGAAATAGAAAGGTTTCTCAATACTCAAAGTAAAATAATGTATTAATCAACTTACCTTCTGTCTCTGCTTGTTGCTCACTATCACTGCTACCTCCTCCTTCGTACCGTGCACCCTTCTGATCTTATAATTATGCCTGGTCCATAAGTAAGTGAGTTAATACCCGCTACATAAAGAAAGTACACTTTCATGGCAATATTTCTAAACACATTTAATAAATTATCATTAGACTGATGTGACCTACCAAAGACTTGTTAATTTAAAGTTCATGCAGTTCTTTTTTAGTTGTCTGTTAAAATGTAAAAAAATTATAACTTTGAGTTTATTTTTTTCTAAGGGATGTAATTATTCAATATTGATAGTTGTTTGTTTGATTCCAATTTAACAATATTAAAATGAGTTTTTTTTTTGTTTGGACATATACAACTCATAATTAATTTATTAAATGTACTTTTGCAAAACAAAAAATCTGATTCATAATTTGACTACCAAACTGTTTTATTGTCAGTGTAAGCATTGTGGTTTTTGTTTGCTTGCAATGCATTAAACTGAAATGAATACATATTTAATTAACTAGATTTGTTTTTCAGTATTTTGAGAAGTACATAAATATATTTCACATACAATAGAAGTAGTTAAAGTACATACTGTAGAAAGATGCAATGAAATCACTTCACTGCACTGAAATCCCAGTTCAACTGATTGCATTTAATTTTATATATTGGAATTTATTTGGCAAACTTGTATTTGAAACATTACATTTAATGAGTAATTAAATGTACTGTTAATATACATTAACTTATTTTTAATTTCACATTAATTGCTTGACAGTAGATTGAACAGTGCACTTTAAGTATATTCTAAAAACACTAGAAGCAATTATGAAAGTAGATATAAAGTTGTAATAAAGTACCAATTAAGTTGTTCCAAAAAATCACTCTTAATGGCAACTTATTACATTTTATTTCAACTTAATATATGATATATGTGAAATTAATTACACTTAATGTGCATTCAGTGCGCCGAAAAGATTGCATTTAATTCACACTTAAGAGTATTGTTAACAGACATTAAATTGCATTTTAAATCACATTAATTTCATGTCATTATATTGTGTAGTGCACTTTAAGTATATTTTAAAAACACTAGAAGCAATTATGAAAGTAGATATAAAGTTGTAATAAAGTACCAATAAAGTTGTTCCAAAAAATCACTCTTAATGGCAACTTATTACATTTTATTTCAACTTAATATATGATATATGTTAAATTAATTACACTTAATGTGCATTCAGTGCGCCGAAAAGATTGCATTTAATTCACACTTAAGTGTATATACTTAAAGTGTATTATTTATGTAATAAGTACACTTTATAAAAGTACACTTAAGCACACTTTTTTTTCACAAGGGATTATACACATGTATGTGAACATTACCCTATTTACAGGATTTCTGTAAATAAAAATGGTCTAACATATTTGAAAAGCTATTTACCTAAATACAAGCCTTGCCTAATGCAAAATGTGGTTGTTTCCCTGTGTGCTAAGAGGCTAATTTGGACCAAGACAAAAAGGTAATTTTGATTTGAATCTAGGCCATAAAAAAGCTGTAGTCACTTGAAAACACACACAACACACATGAAGACTCAACTTTTCTCATTGTAATTATTGGACAAATACATTAAGAATTACATTCCATATGTAATATGTTCTTTGTTTATGCACATACACAAGATGTTACAAAATCAACATAAACGATTAAAGTAACACAGATGTACTATCCAACTTTTGTACATATAGGCTACTGCCAAAACTGGGTGATGCAACCACTCCTCCTGTCTGAGCTGTCACCATCGAGCGTCCTCTCTAGACAAATCTGTATGTATTGCAATCTGTATGTATTGTAATATGGGCCAGATAAAAATGTGGCATAATCTGCACGTAAATTGACCCACACAGAGTATTTACATGTGATGTTTAATGCCTTACACTTGGGGAAAGTGTTAAAAGTGAGGTAAGTTAGGTGATGCAACCCATTCATATTTATACATCTAAACATTGCACTTGTTTTTTTTTAATCAATTGCTTTCTATGTGTAAATCAATCCTCTGTTTAGATAGAAGGGTGAATAAAACGTATCAATGCATTATCTGGTAAGTCTGACATTACTTACTGAAAAATCCTTTCAGCCATTGAACCTCTGGAGGGGCAGTGCCATTTTAATGAAAAGGCTTTAAGAAATGCTGAATTCTTGAAATGGATATTTTATGTTAGCAATGAATAAGTGAAATAAACTCTTGTTACATGTATCTGTACTGCTGCTGGATCCAGGGGAGTATGATGTGCTGATTGGGTCAAATAATGAGAACAACCACTTGACACTCATGTTCAGTTTCTTTTCATTCTCATCTTCTCTTTATCACTCTGTTTAAAAATATGTCATTATCTCATTCGGGAAGAAAATTAAAATGTTGTTTTTATATTTTGGTCTCTCTTCCATTTTTGCCTTTTAGTAACACAGGAAAACCCTCATAAACATATTTAAGCTGGTCTGAACAATGTTGGTCTTGCAATTAGGTAAATAACCTTTAAAAATTTTTTAGGCCATTTTTATTTACAGGAATCCTGCTTTAATAGAGTAATCATGCATCATGTCGTTTGAATGATTGCAATGCTCTTTTCGTTAAGGCTCTATAAAGTCCAACTCAAAAAGGAAACAAAATAACACCAGAGAACATTTAAATTTTTTTATTTATAGATGCAGTTAGCCATATCCCTGCCGAAAAAAAACAATAGAAACCATTACAGAAATTATAAGGGTTTCCATTACAAAACCATTACAAACCATTAAACATTAAAACTTTAAAAACCATTACAGATTGCGTAATGGTCTCTATTGTTTGTTCAGCAGGGATTTGAGTTGTATTGCAGTGCATGCAATAAATGCAGCAAAATACACTACAAAACAAAACATTAACTATGGACAAGATACAACAAAAACAACGAGGAGAAATATGTGCTCGATTCGTGCTGTAGTGTTTAGCATTATAAATGTAGCAAAACCGATATTGTTTAGCCATGAAAAAGTGTTCTTACAAAACGCACATACAAAGCATAATGTAAACAATTGTACATATGAACAAGGCATATGATCATTCGGCGTTATTACCTTATATAAATATAAAAAAGAGCTGGAAAACACACAAGAATTTGCAATCCAATCGCTGGTTCCAAAGCGGAGCGAACCTATGAATATGCATGTATGCCCCGCCCATTGGGACAGTTTTTCACGGGGACAGAATTTCACACAACACCGGCCAAGGGTAGGAGATCAGCCTTTGCGGGGGTTGAACCTAAAACAGCGCTTACAACCAATTTGTGAAGAAAAAAATGTCAACAAGCCACGTGCATTATTTAATACACACACTTGCATTATAATACAGAACAATGTAAAGTTATAAAAATTAAATCACCTGTCGGTCCGTCGCTGACGCTGAATGAAGCTTCAGTCTCGTTCATCCTGCTGGCGTTTCCCCGGGCAGCCTGAAGTTCAGTCTCCAGAAACAAACATTTCTTTCTCAGAGAGTCGTTTTCGTTTGTACATCGCTTTATCTCTAATCCCAACAAAGAATAAGTCTCCTCGAAAAGTTTGCCTATTTCAACAACAGCTGTTTTGGCCAACACTTCCATAATGGATGTTAGCTGTGTGTGAAAATCAACAGTGTCCATCATTTACCGGAGCTCTTAATAACGTTAGCAATGCTCGAATTCGTTTCGCAGTCTTAATCTTTAACAAATATGTTTTGCCTGGACTCGATAACGAGAAAACCTCGGTTCAAATCATTACGATATTGAGACACACACCACCAATGCAAACCATAAACAGCGTCCGACCGAAAAGCATCATGGGAGGAATTACCGTAAAACACCTTATAGAATGACTGACCAGAAACATAAGCACACAAGGTAGTTTTTTATAATTTAATATTTTAAGTTTTAATTTAAGTTTATTACGCACTTAACAATACAAAGATGTTTAACTTTAAACAACACCGGCAGACTATTATTTGCTAAAGTCATGATGTTAAGCTATAAATGTTCCTACTTAATGAGAATTAAAAATTTTTTAAAAAAACGGAGTTATCTCGTTTTGAAACTCTTTATATATATAAAACACAAACTTAGATTTTGGTGGTTTTAATTGCCCTTGATTTTAATATAACATTTTAATATAAAATTGTAATGTTATATTAAAATGTTTTTATAGATACATGGTTTCTAAGAAAAATAGATTATTAAAATGCAAGATCTAGCTCTCATTTCAAAAAGTATTAATTCGTTTTTATTTATATAAAATAATAAGCCCACATTATGATTCAATCACAAAATATAAAAATATTTATTTTAAGAGAAGAAAAACAAAAGTATATTTATTCAGTGACAGGGAAATATTTGTAAAAAAAAGTTTGCAAGCACTCATCACTCATACCAGTAACATTCATGATGAGAATAGTACGTAAATATTACATAACTAGACCATCCTTGGTTATCTTGCAATGTTAGGAGATAGTAAAGGTGATGTGAATTAGTACTTCACTTTAACGTTAATGAAATTGCATGCCTGGGACATTACAGTTACGTTGCCAGTGAATAAGATCAAAAATGACAAATAACTTGTGTAACTGGTTCATCATGTGTTGGCTGGGAGGGATGTGTAGGTACAAATATCTTCAGACTTAGAACCTGTCAACCCAAAAGTATAAATGAGCGGAAAAAAAAAATACTATGATGTATACATGCTTTTTACTTAGTGATCGGATCACAGATATAATAATAATAACACTTAGAAATGTGCCATAACAATAATTTTAAAAATATATTTATTGAATTATTTTTAGTTACTTTTTTATTATATTTCTGATATATATTTGTGATATACAGGCTACTGTATAACTGTATAACTGTAACATTTTCTTCAAATAAAAACTTTAGTGAAAAATAACAACAGTGTAAACTTATATTTAAGAAACAAAACAAAATGTTTCTTATCCTGGTAGGCCTATAAAAAGCCTCATAGGTAGTCAACACTGCTGTTGTAACAGAAACATACTGACAGGAAGTTTTCAAACTAAAGCTAAAAATAGATGTTCATTATTAGATTATTTACTTTCATATTTTTTAGCACTGGTGTATATCAAAAGCCCATTTGTTTGTGTAACTTTTACCACATTTGACACAACTATAAGGATTTACTCTGGTATGGCTTTGGAGATGCTTTAGCTGGTATGGGTTTGGAGATGCTTAGTAAGATAAGACTTTTGGACAAAACTCTTCCCACAGACCATGCACGCATACGGCCTCTCACCCGTATGGATCCTGTGGTGTATTGGCAGGTATCTTTTTTTAGAAAATCGTTTGCCACAGATTGTACAGCCAAAACGCTTTGGTCCAGTGTGTGTCTTCATGTGTAAGTTCAGACATCTTCGAAGGTTAAAGGTTTTTCCACAGAATATACATTCAATCTTTTTAATTCCTGAAGCGCTTGTCTGGTTTTGTGTACTGCTGAATTTAGCGCTACTGGTAAAGGTTGAAACAACCTCATCAGTCATCAAATGAGGCTGTGTTGGACTGTTTCCATGTGTAGAAAGTCTTGTATTAGGAGTTGGTTTATCAGTTTGTCTCTGCGGTGCGTTTGATTGCACTTGGTCACATGTAGGTATTGTGTATGTGATCAAATCTGCTGAACTCTCAGCATCACATCTCTCATTGCTGCCCACTGCAGGTCCTGTAATGACATCACACACAAAGATCAGAAAAATATGAAAATTATGTAAAAATAATTAATACAATTGAGAATACAACTTCTCATACCTGTACTACTTAAACTGTTGCTTTTATCTTCAGTTTTATTTTGACTTGGGCAATCCTCAAACGTCTCAACCTTAATCAGGATCCCTTCTGCTTCTTCATTCAACAAATCAACTGTCTAAGAAACAAAAGATGAAAGAGATCAAAAATAAGGGACCTTAAGAGGTACTTTTTTTAAGAGAGCATCAACAGTGGTACTGTATGTAAGACCAACCTCTACTGTGTTAGCTGAAGAGCTCAGATTCGTCTCCTCATTTTGACAAATGTTTGACTCCTCGTCTCTCCACAAGTCCATGCACCACTTCTTACCAAACACATTGTCAATTGCAGGATGTCCTGTGTCTGTTAAAAATACAAGCATTAATTGGGGAACATTACCACATTTGTACCTTCCGCGATGCTCGCAGACTCTGAGCTTGCAGCTACAGTCCCGCACCCAGAGTCCCGCATTCTCAGACCCCATGTTTTTCAAACTTATGCCAAAACGTGAGTATCGTCAATTTTATTTAGCGAATCATACTCATTCGATTTCTTTATACTTCATTTCTACTTCTTTATAGCTCATTGATACACCAACATATGAATAGTTCATTTAATATTTGTAAAGATAGTTTGTAACAAAATTTGAGCCGTTAATGTATGTTTTTTCTAGTGCTGGGCAAAGATTAATCGCGAATAAATCGCATACAAAAAAGTGATTTTTGATAATATATGAGTGTGTGCAGTATGTAATTATTATGTATAAATAACTACATACACATTCATGTATGTATTTAAGAAACATTTACATGTTTATATATATATTAATTTATATTTGTATATATTCTATATTAAATATAAATAAAAAAAAATATATATGTATATATACATACAAATTCTGAAATGAATATATAAATGTGTGTGTGGTTAAATATACATAATAATTACACACATTACATACACATACATTGTGCAAAAAATGGCTTTTATTTTGTATGCGATTAATCGTGATTAATCTTTGCCCAGCACTAGTTTTTTCGTCTATTTCCATCACAATATTTTGATAGCTAACATTGGCCTTTAACCTTGGACATTTTGTAGACAAGCCATTTGTAAAAATTTTATTAAAATTAGTTGACATTAAAGTAGACCAATTAAATACATTGTGTGTTAATGTCAAAGAAAGTCATTAATTAATTAATCAGATTTACCGTTTGACATTTTTTTTTTAATTACTGGACCTTTTCTCCTAAAACTATAAATTGAATTAATAATGCTGGTATTTGGAGTGACAGATAATTGCCTAATAAATTGTGACGATTATGACGATTAGTTGCCTATTTTAGGGCTTTGACGTTTCATTCTCATAGATTTTTTGTTTGTTCATGAAATAATTTTCACACATTGTTGTGATTATTTAAATTAAATCTTTTGCCAGTAAATATTAATACACATAACACATATTTAAAAGTAATTCTTTAATGAATATATATTTTCAAAACAGAAAAAAATCCCTAAATTTGAAATTGCTCTTTTGGAAATGTATGTTTTACTTGGCAATTCACATTCCTTTGAAAGTTTTGGAGCATTTCTTTTAGGGCTGGACCAGAATTTTCGAATATTTGAATATTCGTTCCGTGGGTTGACATTCTATTTTCAGTTTTGAGATTCGAATATATATATATATATATATATATATATATATATATATATATATATATATTTATATATATATATATTTATATATTTATATATATATATATATATATATATATATATATATATATATATATATATATATATATATATATATATATATATATATATATATATGTGTGTGTGTGTATATATGTGTATATGTACAGTCTTGTTCAAAATAATAGCAGTACAATGTGACTAACCAGAACAATCAAGGTTTTTAGTATATTTTTTATTGCTACGTGGCAAACAAGTTACCAGTAGGTTCAGTAGATTCTCAAAAAACAAACAAGACCCAGCATTCGTGACATGCACGCTCTTAAGGCTGTGCAATTGGGCAATTAGTTGAAAGGGGTGTGTCCAAAAAAATAGCAGTGTCTACCTTTTGACTGTACAAACTCAAAACTATTTTGTACAAACATTTTTTTTCTGGGATTTAGCAATCCTGTGAATCACTAAACTAATATTTAGTTGTATGACCACAGTTTTTTAAAACTGCTTGACATCTGTGTGGCATGGAGTCAACCAACTTGTGGCACCTCTCAGCTGTTATTCCACTCCATGATTCTTTAACAATTCATTCACATTTCTTGGTTTTGCTTCAGAAACAGCATTTTTCATATCACCCCACAAGTTCTCGATTGGATTAAGGTCTGGAGATTGGGCTGGCCACTCCATAACATTAATTTTGTTGGTTTGGAACCAAGACTTTGCCCGTTTACTAGTGTGTTTTGGGTCATTGTCTTGTTGAAACAACCATTTCAAGGGTATGTCCTATTCAGCATTAGGGGTGGCACGGTTAACAAAACCCTCGGTTCGGTTCGTATCACGGTTCTATGGTCACGGTTCTCGGTTCAGTACGGTTCTTGTTGTTATTTTTTCTTGTTAATGTATTAATTATCTATAATTTAGGATACAGTATTAAAAAAAGTTATATCATGTAATCATGCACAAACTGAATTTGACTTTAAGCACATTATTGGGACCATCCCTGAGGAAAGCCAGATGAGGTTTTGATAGAGCAAGAGGGAAGACATTGATGATTTCAACATGCTTTTCATTTATTTGGCAAGAAAGAGAATGTGTATTGCCATCTAAATTAACTTTATGTGCATTTTTAGCACACAAAGATAACTTGCATTTATTAAAATGCCAACTTCAGTGTAGCTCTTAGGTTTATCACTGAGAGGCTGCTTTAATACTGAGAGTATATGTGGACGAGAGAGAAACATAACCTTTACACCTGTAATATTTACATCCGTCTCTTTTGTCCACTTCTGTCCTGAGTACTTTGAGGGCAATTTCTAAAATAAGATCGCGCAACTTTCACACGCTAGCAAAATGAAACTACGCGGAAATCAGCTGCTTTAATTTTATCAATGAAAGGCTAAAAATAGCACTGAATACGAAAAGACGTAAAACATTGTGTTCAGTACCTCAGATAAATGGTCGGAGAGAAGGCGGTCTCCTGTGGCTGTTCGAGCATATTCAACCCATAGACTGCAGTTCAATCTATTGTTTTATTTCCGCTGTCATCATGGGTAACATGAAATAAAAATATGTTTCCACACACCAAACTTATACGACGCTGGCGCATCCTCCAACTGCGGGCAGACTTCCTTTTCTCTCCCACTTGACATTTCTACACGCAACATAACCTGCAGTATTTATACTCCAAACCAGTCACCTCTTCTTTCGCGCGAAAGGGAAACACGCAATCTGAGGTCACATACAGGGCATGAGACTACATTGCGCATGCCATGAACCGTTGAACCGTGCGGTACACACGCGCTCCGAACCGAGACAAGCGAACCGAACGGTTCGGATTTTTTTCATGGACCGTGCCACCCCTATTCAGCATAGGGCAACATGACCTCTTCAAGTATTTTAACATATGCAAACTGATCCATGATCCCTGGTATGCGATAAATAGGCCCAACACCATCGTAGGAGAAACATGCCCATATCATGCTCCACGCATCACTGTCTTCACTGTGTACTGTGGCTTGAATTCAGAGTTTGGGGGTCGTCTTACAAACTGCCTGTGGCCCTTGGACCCAAAAAGAAAAATTTTACATCAGTCCACAAAATGTTCCTCCATTTCTCTTTAGGCCAGTTGATGTGTTCTTTTGCAAATTGTAACCTCTTCTGCACATGCCTTTTTTTTAACAGAGGGACTTTGCGGGGGATTCTTGAAAATAGATTAGCTTCACACAGACGTCTTCTAAATGTCACAGTACTTACAGGTAACTCCAGACTGTCTTTGATCATCCTGGAGGTGATCATTGGCTGAGCCTTTGCCATTCTGGTTATTCTTCTATCCATTTTGATGGTTGTCTTCCGTTTTCTTCCACGTCTCTCTGGTTTTGCTCTCCATTTTAAGGCATTGGAGATCATTTTAGCTGAACAGCCTATCATTTTTTGTACCTCTTTATAGGTTTTCCCCTCTCCAATCAAACTTTTTAATCAAAGTACGCTGTTCTTCTGAACAATGTCTTGAACGACCCATTTTCCTCAGCTTTCAAATGCATGTTCAACAAGTGTTGGCTTCATCCTTAAATAGGGGCCACCTGATTCACACCTGTTTCTTCACAAAATTGATGACCTCAGTGATTGAATGCCACACTGCTATTTTTTTGAACACACCCCTTTCAACTAATTGCCCAATTGCACAGCCTTAAGAGCGTGCATATCATGAATGCTGGGTCTCATTTGTTTTCTGAGAATCTACTGAACCTACTGGTAACTTGTTTGCCACGTAGCAATAAAAAAATATACTAAAAACCTTGATTATTCTGGTTAGTCACATTGTACTGCTATTATTTTGAACAAGACTCTGTGTGTGTGTGTGTGTGTGTGTGTGTGCGTGTGTGTGTGTGTGTGTGTGTGTGTGTGTGTATATATTACAGCGTTAATGCAGAGCTTTTGCCAGTCAGGAAGTGCGCTCCATGCTCCCGCTCTATAGGTGGCGCAGAGAAACCAACATCCATAGCCAACAGCCACCAAATGCCACCAGAAGTGATGGTAGAAACGAAGTTTTTCGAAGCTTTGAATCAATTGAACCAATTGCTTCGAAAATTGATTCAGTTTTTCGAAGCTGTTCGAAACCCACACACATTGGCGCCCCCTGCTGGTCAAAAAAGTGTATAAGCAGATGTGTCCAAACATTTTACACTTTTTTTACAAAATAATAGCAAGATTTTTATTAAAATGGTAAAAAAAAAATATTTAACTTAATTAAGACATAGTTAAAGGTGTATTATGTGTTTTTAGTTTTATTTAGGGCAAACAAATGAATAAAACTAACTACCCTTTTAATTATGCACATTTTTGTCATTAAATCTGTCTATAAACAAAAAGTAGACAACATGGCAGTGTTATTAGTCAGAAGGATGAATGTTTTATGAACTTTCATAATAAAACTGACCCGAGTTCACCTAAACTTATTAGACACTGGTCATGTGATCAATTCCCCCTAGTGGTGAACCATCGGATTTTCGAAACGTTCCGAAACAGTTATGACGTAATGAAGCCTCGTTTGCTAAAATCACGTGACTTTGGCCAGTTTGAAACAAGCTCCGAACCACTGATTCGAAAAAAAAAGATTCGTAAATGTTTCGAAGCCTCATGAAGCAGTGCTTCGAAAACGACCATCACTAGCCACCAGTGGAAGACATCGCCTCAAATGGAAAGCGCGCTTCCTGCATTGGCTAAATTCACGCTAATAGTGTTGTAAAAACTTTCAGTTTCTTGCAAAAACTGATGCATTTGCTTCACAAGTTAGGCTTGCCGGAATAGTTGGTGAAACGGTGATAACCAGTGCTTCAGCCTCTCACCTGTGTATCACTTGCCCACTGCGACACCGTCTTTCACCGTCGTTTTGATATTTTCGTGTAATTAAATAATTTAGTTTCGTTAGAGAGAGCAAACACTTACAACTGAATGTGTCTGTTGTCTGAATTCAGCGGAGCTAAACGCGCGTCACGTCACAGAGCAGCCGGTGTCAGATTTCATTTATTTCTGTTTGCAAGGCGAGCTGACTGACCAGATGATGACAGAAGCCGCGTGCGTACTCGTTTTTGTTATAATATACATATATGATGTTTAATATACCCTTTACGTTGTCAGTAATTAATGTGCTGCTAATTTCTAATATGGGAATGTTTGTTTGTTAGAAAAATGTTAGGCTACCTTATTAAAAGTATTGCTCTTGTTTTGATCGTGTTTTGTTTCACAGAGACCGCCTTCTCTCCGCCCATTTATCTAATCTGAGGTATTAAACACAAGTTTTACGTCTTTTCTGACTTCTGGCGTGAACATACGGTGAACAGCGCTATTTTTAGCCTTTCATTGATAAAACTAAAGCGGAGGATCTCCGTAGTTTCGTTTTGAAAGTGTGTGAAAGTTGCGCGATCCTATTTCATCAATTGCGCTGAAAATTCAAAGAAAGCTCTTACATACACACGTACAAAACTCTGTGCAGCATGTTTACTTGCTAAAAAAGCAGTGGACTCCGACATAATATTAGTTTGTGTTCATATAAACTCATAATTACTCCCGCTCGGGTTTGAATGACAGCAGAGAGACTCGCCCACCGTCTCACATACCACCCCCTCACAGTATTCAGGACAGATGCGGTCGAAAGTGGACAAAAGAGACGGATTTAAATACCAGGTGTAAACGTAATCCTGGCGATGAGGTCAAACAATCGCAATGAGACGATTATTGAATCATTGTGACAGCCCTAGCTGATATACTGACATGCACAGACATATACAGAGCCATTTTTAGGTTCTTCTATTAATTTAGACATGCAGTTTCTATGTTCCTTTAGACATTTCTAGCTTTTGTTCTACTATACAATTAGCTTTGTTCAGTTTAGGCAATTTCGCTGCAACACCAGAGATCGAATTTTTAGTTTTTAAATAATCAGACAAAATGTTGGAACGCAGGGCTCGAAATTTAATCTGTGCGACCTTAAAATATATTTGGGAGCATTTTTGCCACTGCCTATTTTGTTGTGGTGTGACTTGATTTAGATTGTGTATGCTGTGTGCTGTTCCAGGTTCAGCATTCTCTCCAACATTACATAACCAATTCACCTTTAAGTTCTTGAGTTTAATGAAGAGCGCAGATTGGCTAATATGAATGTCAATCATTCCTTGTTGCCGTGCTACGTTGGTACGCAAAGCGTGAAAATGTGAAAAAACGAACCGCGAGCATGAAGAGATTGAGAACTAGGCGACAACAGCCAATGTTACTACTGTATTAATTCATAACAACGGTCCGGATTTAAATGCAACCTCACCACCGGAAAATAAGGCTTAACGTTAAACCTTTCGGAAAGAGGCTTAAAGATTATGAGTGGCTCCGCTATGAAAATGACTCGATGTTACTGTGTTTACTGTAAATCCTGTGAAACGGAGGTTGCAGGTAAAACGGCGTTGGTGGCAGAATCCATACATTTAAGCGCGAGACCTTGCTTAAACATGGCAAAAGTGCCAAAAACACAAGAATTGTCGTGACAAATGTGTTCATTATTGATGGAGACACCGACCTGTCTATCAAATAGTGTTTGATGATGTATGTGCGCATCCTGCTTCAGGGACATCCGACAAACATCCTTGTATTCCATGTTGAGGTGGAACACGACAATGCTGATGGTATGTTGTTAAAAACATTGCCTATTTAGTTGAAATATCATCCTGGTAATGCAGTTATCAATACCAATATATATTAGCCTTCTATATTAGGGTCACTTTTGTAATGTCACCTTCAATCAGTGTTTTACGTGTTTGCTAGATTTTCTATTGTAATCATATTTGTGTTTCCTGTAATTGTTAAATTATTATTGCTGCTATATTATTTAAACAGCATTTGGGTATTATTTTAGTAATCTATGCAGCAAAAAGACCAAATTTCAAATCTTGGCCTTGGATGTGTAAAGCCCAGTTGTGGTGTTTAATTTTTTATAAAATAAATCTATTCACTTTATAATACATTGTAGTTGTGGTGCTTCATAATTTTTGGATGAGTGCGCCTAAATTTTTGCTGGTGCTCCTAACTCTTTAAAGTTGGGAGCACCAGTGCTACCAAATAAAAAAGTTAATTTTGAGCCCTGGAACGAAAACAGTAAAAACTGATATACGTACCAATAGGCTTGAGTATACCAGCTCTGCTCCATCCAAACTGAGTCCAGCAAAAGTTAAACTACTAGCTATGATCACAACGATGCTCGATGCCAAGCACACGCATGTGCTTTTTAACGTCATGCGAGACGAGGCTGGCTGGCTGCCAACGCAACGAAAAGACATCCGCAGTGGATCTGATCCGATGCAGAAAATGCAAATACGTTTAGGATACTGAAAGCAAAGACCCTCTTCAGGGAAGCCTGCAACATTAGCATAGCAACGCTGCTATATACAGAGAAGGAGACCAGAAGCCGTTTTTAATGAACAGATTAAAATGTAATCTTAAATTATGGCAAGAAACTGTCAAATGTAAACTGTAACTGACTGTCGTTACACCCTGAATGCCCGCAACATATATCACTGATCATCATTATTGACTGGCTGAGGCGCTGCGTGTTTTCTAATGGAAGGTTGCCATCTCCGTAATATAAGCATCTTTGCTGAAAGTACGTCTAAGCTGAGGTGACGACGAGAAAAGTGCCCTTTGTGTGCTTCTTGGATATAATTACAAACAGTGTATCAACGACTCGGAAAGCGAGGTAAACAACTTGATAAATAACACTTGATGATAATAAAACTGTTATTTTGACATGGACTTTCATGCGTCTGTTGCAGAGTACCAATGTGAGGCGGAGTTATACACTGTGTCTATTAGTCATTATATTTCATTACGAGATAAGTTTAAATTGATGATTTTATCAAAACAACAACTAGATTAACTTATTTTACAATCCCACTAGCATGTTATTTAGACAAAATAAAATCTTTTAATTCGCGTGAGGAAGCTGTCGTTTTTATGCACACTTTTATGTCATTGGCTATATGCCACTGCAGTGAAGGCTTATTGCACTATTACTGTTAACGATTATTCGATTGATTGATCGTTAATTTAAATGATCATCGAATATGGGAAATTGCATAAATTGGCATCCCTAATATATTAGGGATGGGCAATATAAACGATATGCAATATAAACGATAGAAAATTGGCATACGATAGAGATTTTAAATCTATTGCACTATCGCGATAATGCGTGTTAATGACACAATCTACCCGCGAACTTTAGAGCCACAAGATGCAGCCGAATAAACATGGATGAAAGCGTCAGCGAAACAGAGGAGCTTGTGAAAAAGACTGATGCAACATCTATTGTTTGGACTTAAGCCATAAGTTACATAAGTTAACTTAATATATATATATATATATATATATATATATATATATATATATATATATATATATATATATATATATATATATATATATATATATATATATATATACAGTATAGTCCCCACAAGCATTTAAAGTGTTTAGTGTTATAAAAATAATTAACTGTGTTTTTTAGCAGATAGATCTTGTCGGCTTTATCATTTTAAAAGTAGATCACCACACAAAAAAGTCTGGACACCCCTGCTGTAGAGTGTGTCAGGCAAAAGTTCCAGCTAAGAGAGGTAACAAGACTAATCTGGCCATAACGGTTTACTTTTACTTACTTTTTTAGCAGTTTGGCTTTTGTAAGGGTCTATATAACCTGTTCTGAAACGAGTCTATTGAAATCATTATATCGCAATACATATCGCTATCGCAAGAGGCTGCAATGTATAACGCAATATGGATTTTAGGCCATATCGCCCATCCCTATAATATATACACACCCGCTGTGAGGGCTGCGGGTTTGAGAAGCGCAGGCACGAGAAAGGAGGGGGAGAATGGAGCGCTTGTGACAACTGACAGAAACTGTACAGTCTAAAACAATAAAACTTTTTGACAGCAATAAACATGACAGACAGTCGCGTGACAAAAAACACACACGTAGGAAAAAACAACACGTTGATTGACACATCGTAAAACACACACAGTCCGGACACTCTCTGTCTAAGGGGCTGTTTACACTTGGTATTAAGATGTGTTTTCATCGATCGGATCACAAGTGGACGAGAGAGACACATTGCGTTTACACCTGGTATTTAAATCCGTCTCTTTAGTCCACATTCGACCGCATCTGTCCTGAATACTGTGAGGGGGTGGTCTGTGAGACGGTGGGCGAGTCTCTCTGCTGTCATTCAAACGCGAGCGGGAGTAATAATGAGTTAATATGGACGCAAACTTATATTATGTCGGAGCCCGCTGCTTGTTTAGCAAGTATACATGCTGCACAGTGTTTTGTACGTTTATTTGTTGGAGCTTTCTTTGAATTTTCAGCGCAATTGATGAAATAGGATCGCGCAACTTTCACGCTTTCAAAACGAAACTACGGAGAACACCCCGTAGTAGTTTTATCAATGAAAGGCTAAAAATAGCGCTGTTCACCGTATGTTCACGGCAGAAGTCAAAAAAGACGTAAAATTAGTGTTTAATACCTCAGATTAGATAAATGGGCGGAGAGAAGGCGGTCGCATGTGGCTGTTCGAACGCATTCAACCACATTGCGTTCCGCAACTCAAAAGCGATCCGATCGAAAGTGGTTTCGACTACCTCTGAATGTGGTTGAAAGTGGTCGAAAGTGGACGCGTTCAAAACGTTTTGAACACCGTTTACACCTGGCATTAACGTCGTCCACTTGTGATCCGATCGACGAAAACGCATGTTAATGCCAAGTGTAAACAGCCTCTAAAACGCCCATAAAATATACGACTGGCCTTAGGGTTGTACAGCTGGTCGGGTACCACCTGTCAAAACACCACCTGTCAAGGGGGTCATAAATCATTACTTTGACGAATGGTGTAACTACTGGTGTATGGTCATCCCTCGTATCTGATATCACTTGAACAGATGTCAACCTGTGCTGTGTTAAAGTTTATGTGTTAATAAAGTGTGTGGGGGGGG
Organism: Paramisgurnus dabryanus; assembly: GCF_030506205.2. Taxonomy (NCBI): domain Eukaryota; kingdom Metazoa; phylum Chordata; class Actinopteri; order Cypriniformes; family Cobitidae; genus Paramisgurnus; species Paramisgurnus dabryanus. The sequence continues at coordinate 39,395,097 of NC_133339.1, read as the reverse complement.
GGTAGTAATTATCACGTTGTAGGGACCAAAAGACCGTGCCATGGGGTTCGTGAAGCGGAACAGCCCAGCTCAGATGAGGAGCTATTCTTTAAACAATTTTAAACACTCTAAAAATGGCTGGGTTATTTTTTTTAACCCATAATGGGTAATTATTGGACAGAACACATACTGGGTTAAAAATTGACCCAATGCTGGGTTATTTTAACCCAACTGCTGGGTTATTATACCCCATAGTTGCATAACAACAACCCAACATTGGGTCATTTTAAACCATTTTTAAAATCCAACGACGCAGACGTGTGCTTGCCACCAAATTATTGCAAAACTGATCCCGAACGTGTAAACAACCTCAAGGAAAAAACAGCGTGAAAAGTATGGATAAATCTTGGGATAAGATGGTTCAGATGGCTGTTAATGCCGGCGAAGCGATCAATGTATTCATTATGATGGAAAGGACGTGTTGTAATCAGGGACATACGGACTACCGGCACTTCCAGGAACTTGACTGTAAAGTTCGTCACCGCCCCTTTTTGGGGGAAAACAAACTAGACTTCTCATAGACTTCCATACAAAATAGCGGAACAAAGCAACATTCGTACACTGCCGGCAGTCCACGTAAATAACTTATAAAATCACTCTGATTAAACATGTTGAGTAATTAGCTGTCCACCCTACCTGCCATAGAGCGCGAAAGATACATTAACATATTTAATTTGGTCAATATAAAAACATATCTCTTTCATTCTCCCAGCGTCAAATTTGTGTAACAACGCCATCCAGTGATTTCTGGAAATATCGCTAAGCCAGTTAGTTGTATGGCTGGACGGAGAAGTGCACTCAGTACTCTAAAGACATAATTGTAAATACGAAGTAACTTTCAAATACGAAGTAAAATCATTCACTGTCTTCCCTGTTGGCCAATGGGAAGACAGTGAATACACAAATGTGACTCTGTGAGAATGAAAGAGACATGTTTTTATATTGACCAAATTAAATGTGTTAAAGGCACACAAGGCAAGTCTGAGTATAATTTCTCTACTAGCTCCCCCTAGTGTCTGGGAGTAATTGCTTTCTATATCTGAGACTTTACAGACCGAAGGACACCGGGTCGGATACAGCGAACTTGCAAGTGGGGTATTCTTCCTACAGACGGTAGGGGCGGGCGAGAGAGTCTTCGTTCGTCATGTAATGAGTCATTTAACAAAATACCGACTTACGAAGATGATTTATTAACATAAAAATGCTGCCTTGTGTCCCTTTAATGTATCTTTCGCGGTCTATGGCAGGCAGGGTGGACAGATAATTACTCGACATGTTTAATCTGAGTGATTTCTTAAGTTATTTACGCGTGCCGGGTGTGTACGAACGTTGCTTTGTTCAGCTATTTTGTATGGAAGTCAATGGGAGGTCTAGTTTGTTTTCCCCCAAAAGTGGGCGTGAACCTGTGCAGAGACATTTTATGATGTTGCGCCGGTTGTGCGTATGTGTGAGGACAGGTCATAAAACCCTAAACCACAGCCACTCGAGACCCCATGCTGATCTGGAAGGAATGGGGGCTGTGGGGGAGAGAGGACACACACACACACACACACACACACACACACACACACAGCCATAAAAATGACAGGCCAAAAAAATCTCTGTACAACTTTAAACTCACACTAACCTCCAAAGTCCAAACTTTTTGATTGACACATTATAAAAATGACAAACGATTGCATGACAACTAACGGACACAAAAAAGAATGCCACGCTTTGATTGACACAGACGGCTAAAACGTCACTCAAAACTGTGACGCATGCAATTTTTGATTGATAGGTGTGGGGCCCGTTGACAGGGGGCCATAAATCATATTTTGTCAGGAAGTCACTATAAACTACTCTGACGTGGCAAAGCCTAGGATTGAGAAAAGGAGAAAAAGTCAGTTTAGAAATTAATAATAGATAAAATGTAAAATAATAATTTTGCAGTAGAATTATCCCCAAAAAATCCTTTCCAGTCATTTCAATCATATTTTGACAGAAAGCACCCTATAGACCAGTTCAAATGATGTAAACAACACTGGTCCAGAAACACTTCCTGTTACAGTTTGTGACAGTTATTTTTTTTTTATTTCACATGTATTATTATCTTTAAGATGTTTGTTTAACTTCAGTTAATTCAGGTTTATATGTTCTGTTGGTTTATTTTATCCCAACGTTTATCTAGTGTTAAAAAACGGAAGCAGGAAGTGCTTCTGGACCAGTGTTGTTTAAGTTACATACATCTTGTGAAATGGTCTATAATACTACTCCAGTGGATTCATGTTTTGGTGGGGCACTGCCGCGCCGATGCGCTAAACACAGTTAAAATCTATTAACTAATGTGACTAGTTTCAATATCCTGTGCATTATAACTAAGCAAAAATAACACCTTTTTAATAATAACCCAAGAATAATCCTAGTACACAAACTGAGGGTAAGAGCTCAGTAGGGGTGGCACGGTCCACAAAACCCTCGGTTCGGTTCGTATCACGGTTCTATGGTCACGGTTCACGGTTCAGTACGGTTCTTGTTGTTATTTTTTCATTTTTAACACTCCAGAAATGTTTTATCTTTTTAATGTATTAATTATCCATAATTTAGGATACAGTATTAAAAAAAAAAAGTTATATCATGTAATCATGCACAAACTGAATTTGACTAAGCACATTATTGGGACCATCCCTGAGGAAAGCCAGATGAGATTTTGATAGAGCAAGAGGGAAGACATTGATGATTTTAACATGCTTTTCATTTATTTGGCAAAAAAGAGAATGTGTATTCCCATCTACATGAACTTTATGTGCATTTTTAGCACACAAAGATAACTTGCATTTATTAAAATGCCAACTTCAGTGTAGCTCTTAAGTTTATCACTGAGAGGCTGCTTAAATACTGCAGAGAGTTTATGTGGACGAGAGAGAAACATAACCTTTGCACCTGTAATATTTAAATCTCTTAAAGTCTCTTTTGTCCACTTTTGACCACTTCTGTCCTGATTACTTTGAGGGGAAATTTCTGAAATAAGATCGCGCAACTTTCACACGCTAGCAAAATGAAACTACGCGGAAATCAGCCGCTTTAATTGTATCAATGACAGGCTAAAAATAGCGCTGAATACGAAAAGACGTAAAACTTTCAGTACCTCAGATTAGACAAATGGTCGTAGAGAAGGCGATCTCCTGTCGCTGGCGCATCCTCCAACTGCGGGCAGACTTCCTTTTCTCTCCCACTTGCCATTTCTACACGTAACATAACCTGCAGTACTTATACTCCAAACCAGTCACCTCTTCTTTCACGCGAAAGGGAAACACGCTATCTGAGGTCACATACAGGGCATGAGACTACATTGCGCATGCCATGAACCGTTGAACCGTGCGGTACACACGCGCTCCGAACCGAGACAAGCGAACCGAACGGTTCGGATTTTTTTCATGGACCGTGCCACCCCTAGAGCTCAGTCTTTGTGGGGGTTAGCTCACATAAACCACAGCCCATCTAACATTAAGTTAAATTTGCAAGAAGTCCTCGCTGCAGCCTGCAGCGCGATGACGTAGTGGATTAATCCAGTACGTAGTGGATGTTCAAACACGCATGCCCAGTAAATATAAATCCAAATCCAGTACGTACTACGTAGTGAATGCTGTAATACACTTGCTCGGTTGTGTGTATTTGAACACAAACATTAACACATTCGCCGTGATAATGCCGATAAACGTATTTGCTGTGGTCCTAGCTTAGTTAAGAAGTCATAAGCTTACGTGGATACCCACGTGCAAAATAATACCATGTTTTCGCGTGTTCAGTGCAGTTATTATCACATAATTCATCCCTAAAAGCTGATCGTATTGAATGAGTAGGCTACTGTAAACTCATATTACATTTTTAGCATTGTGTAATGTATTATCTTAACATGTGGCGTACCCAGCCGTTATTAAACAATCATCTTTAAACAAGATAAGGTATATTAGCAATGATATGCAACGTTTTAATTAATAATTTATTTGAGTGTTGTATTGGAGTTATTAAAAAAATTATATATATGTATATATATATATATATATATATATATATTTAAGTTATATACTGTTAAATCGAAACAAAAATAACTTGTCATTTATTTAAGTTGTTTATTTATTTAACTTTTACCCCACAGCTTATTCAATTCACTGATGATCGGTGACTGCAAATATCAAAACTCATCCTACTTAATGTAAACAACATCCTGTAAAAATATAACCTTGATATCTTTAATATTGAATCAGAATCTGCTTTATTGCCAAGGATGTTTATGTCACATTCAAGGAATTTCTCTTGGTGACATGTTACGGACATACATAGAATAACTAAGTAAAATTAAAGACAATAACACACTAGTCATATAAAAACAAAAATAATTTAAATAAGCAGTATGGTACAATAAGTATATGTATATATATTTTCTCCTCTTTTACAATTGTGTGTAGTGATGCATGTATGGATGTTCAGATGCTGTTATTGTACAGATAGATAATAGGTGATATTTACAGTTTAGAATAGTATTTACAGATGTACAGTATGTGGTGATTATAAACAATATACATTTATGACAGGTGTGGAAGTTATGGGTGCTTTAATTGTTTAGGTTTTAGCCTGAGGAACAAACTGTTGTTGTGTCTAGTATTTAGTGCTCTAGCACCAAAGGGCAAAAGTTCAAAGAAAGTGTTGTCTGGGTGTGTGGGGTTGACTGAGTAAAATCATGTCAAATATCAAAATCAATGTGAGATTAATGAAAATAACACTTTGATGCTCATTATATCATAATTACATTTCAAGACTTATCCTGTTTTTTCACAGGCAGGTTCACATATAACTGACTGCAGTCAGGTCAGGTAAAGCTTTTGTCACAGTTTGATCTTAAATAGTTTAAGGTCAGTGCCACGCCACCACTGCTTTACTGATGCAGAATAGATAAACAATTCGTCCCTGGGACACCCTTCCTCCAACTCGACCAGGTGGACAGTCTCTAAATAAATCTTTACACCATGGAGAATGTGTTCCAGTTGACAAAACCTATTTTAAGAAAGAGAAGTAAATATTAAAAATTAACTTAAATGTAAAGTCTAAATCTAGGGATACTTTATATGAATAAAAAAACACTGTTACTACAGTATAAGCATACACATCCATTTACATTTACACGTTTGGCAGATGCTTTTATCCAAAGTGACTTACAGTAACATGCTTTATTTAGTATGTGTGTTCCCTGATGATATTTGCTAGTAATGTAATGCTCTACCAATTGAGCTATGGGAAAATGTTTAAATTAATAACTCACTGTCAAGCCAGACAACATGAGCCTTTTCTCTGAAAGATGCTTCACTAACAACATGGTGAAAAAGCTGGCATGTCTGAGGAAAGCCACATCTCCATCTTCTTTAATGAGCAAGGGCATCTTGCCAAATCCAGTCAAATCTAAAAAAAAAATCTCATTAAGTTGACCTTTTCAAATAAAAATGCAAAGGATTGTTAACATACAAGTACTAAGTCTCTTTTATAAAAAATACAATCCAGATGTATTAATTTAAGATTAAGTGATGGTTACAGTATGTGCACCTTAAATTACTGGGCAAATGTCATTTTAAAAGGCATTCCTCTAGAACAATGCAATAGCAAAAAAATCATTAGTTAGCCTAGCAAAATCAGGTTAGTTTTACATTAGACCTGCAGTCTGTCCACGGTTGGCATATATGTTCTGAAGTAATGTTATAAGATTTAAATGAGAATCGCTGTGAGCATATTAAGTCAATCTTATACCGCTTCGGACACCTAACACTAACGTTACACAATACATGTTGAAACAACAAATCAGTAAATAAAGATTAATTACCTACCTTTATACAATCACTGTTGTTAAATAATCCATCGTTTTTCGGCAGATTCTTCTTGAAATACCAAAGCACGTGCGATTGTTAACCAACAACAACAACAACAACACACCACCGCGCATGCGCGTAACATTATATTCACTGCGCATGCGTGTTTGAACATCCACTACGTATTGGATTAATCCACCACGTCATCGCGCTGCAGGCTGCAGCGAGGGGTGTCTCTAAATTTGACACAATGTCTTCGTTCTCAACAAGCCACGTGCCTTTAATACACACACTTGCAATATAAAACAGAACAAAGTAAAGTTATATAAATTAAATAACCTGTCGGTCCGTCGCTGAATGAAGCTTCAGTCTCGTTCATCCTGCTGGTGTTTCTCCGTGCAGCCTGAAGTTCAGTCTCCAGAAACACACATTTCTTTCTCAGAGAGTCGTTTTCGTTTGTACATCGCTTTATCTCTAATCCCAACAGAGCGTAATGATCTTCGAAAAGTTTGCCTATTTCAACAACAGCTGCATTCGCCAACACTTCCATTATGGATGTTAGCTGTGTGTGAAAACCAACAGTGTTCATGATGTCCATCATTTACCGGAGCTCTTAGAAATGGTCAGATTCGTTTTGCAGTCGTAATCTTTTAATAAAGATGCTTTGCCTGTAATCGACAAAAAGAGAAAACCTATATGTTAAACCATTACGAGAGACAGACCACCAATGCATTGCAAACCATAAACAGCGACGTACGGTTCGAGGACAGAAAAGCAGCGTGTAGTGAATTACCGTAAAGCACCGTATAGACAGACCCACATAAACACTGCAACTCGCACGCGACTTTCTAACTTTTAAAGTTTATTATGCACCAAACACTACAAAGATGTTTAACATAAAGCGTAAACAATTTGGTTTGCTATGGGGGTCTGAAAAATTGCGATTTCCCTTATCAATTCTCATATCCCTAAGTTAGAAACAAAACATGTAGTAAAACCATGCATAACTGTGTAGATTAGATAAGCAAAGTGTATGCGCGTTGTGCACGCTATACATTATGGTCAAGCATGCGCCCTTAAAATAGCATAATGAACAACGCGCAAGGCGCCACTGACTTTAAACTTTTTTTTTCTGGTCAGTGGCGCAATTGTTTTTTGAAACTGCAAAATAGCATCAGGGATGGTTTGCGCCGGAACACGCCTCTTTTTTTGCGCTGAACCACCCAGGGAGCGCAAGTTCATTCCCTAGTTTGCCGACGTGCTTCTGTGACGGGAAAAACCCGCTGTGCGCCGGGGCAAAATACGAATGATACATGCGTCACGGACAAAGTCAATTGCGCTGGGTGCAAGATAGAGCCCTATATGTTTCAAGTCGGCCTCGCCATATTTTGATGTCATCTGCATGTTGGTCGCCGAACGTGAGACGTCAAAATTACGTTTAGTCGCATAACACCGGTCCATTTCCGAGCATGCAAGTGATTACTTGGTTTCATCAGAATGATAGACTGTTAAAAAAAAAAAGGACGACGCGACGTTGCTTCCTTCTATTGTAATGAATTGAATGCAAAATGTTCGTCCATGGGCGTTGCCATGTTAGGCAAAAACGTCAGTTTGGAGCCAGGACATGCACAGAAGGAATCGTTTGTGGAGCCGCGTTATCAAACCTCCGCCCAACTCATTTTTGTCGGTGTGAAATAACTCAGAAATAGAAAATTAATAGTTATATCTTCAATCTTCCCTCGAAGTTCCGAGAATCTGCTCAGAGAGGCTGTCAATCACAAATGTCAATCATAACGACACACCCCATTTCTATAGCATCAATTTACTAGCTAAATGAACCTTATCATAAAATTAACAATTGACCATATCAGCGTGATAACAACTAACTACCCTACAGGACCAAAACCATCTTTCAGAAAATTTTATTGGAAGGGTAATTTGGTTTTTTATTTTGACCCGAGTCCCCCTCGTTTGCATGAAGGGGTTTATGACTTGTAATGCAGCCAGCCACCAGGGGGCGATCAAAGAGCCAGCGGTATGGAGCGAATTTTGTGCCAGAATTATACAAAACAAATTCAACATTTTGCAAACAAACTCAATCTGCTTTGTAAAGGGAAAACTCCACTCGCAAACAAACAGAAAATGCTTTGCAAATAATAAAGGCAATTTGAGAGAAAATGCAGAGGTGTTACAAATATGTACTGTGATTTTCCCATGATTTGACCATGATTTTCTCACAAATGTGACCATGATTTTCTCACAAATGTGACCCCGAGTTTCTCACAAATGTAACCATGCAATCCAAAACAGCAGATGGTGCTGTTTCAACTTTTTCAGGCATTTTCAACTAGTCTCCCTGAAAAGCCCTGAGTTTTAACCTACATATCACCCCTGACAGTGCCAGCAACTGAATAAACACAAGGTAGTTTTTTATTATAATTTAACAACTTTAAAGTTTATTAGGCACTTAACAATACAAAGATGTTTAACTTTAAACAACTAAGTTTCCTATGAAAAAAAATTGATAAGTCAAATGCCGGCAGAATATTATTTGCTAGAGTCATGATATTAAGCTATAAATGTTCCTACTCAATGAGAATTAAAAAAAATGTTAAAAACGGAGTTATCTCATTTTGAAACTCTTTATATATATATACGACATACACACATATAAAAACTTAGATTTTGGTGGGCTTAATTGCCCTTGATTTTAATATAACATTATATATATAAAATTGTAATGTTATATTAAAATCAAGGGCAATTAAGCCCACCAAAATCTAAGTTTGTGTTTTTATAGATATTGACATGGTTTCTAAGAAAAATAGTTTATTAAAATGCAAGATTTAGCTCTCATTTGAAAAAGTATTAATTAGTTTACATATATATATATATATATACAATTAATAAGCCCACATCATGATTCAATCACAAAATATAAAAATATTTATTTTAAGAGAAGAAAAAC